>NW_021132158.1:479-193936 GCF_004193835.3 Ostrinia furnacalis | reverse complement strand
AAAAAAAAAAAAAAAAAAAAGTCGCTTCAGTTGTTAAAACTCACACGAAATGAAAATTATGAGAACTTTGTAGGCGGTAACTAGAAAACACAGTATTTTTTATTATTACTGAACGAATTACGAAGTATATTCATACCAAAATAAGTAAGCGTTTTAGTTTTAAAGGTTGGTATCCCTTATAATTACTAATACCTACGAAACCATTGACTTAATATTTCTTTTCTTTGACCAATTGAATTATAATTTCGTCTACCACATGAGTAAAATAATAATTGAAAGATTGAAAGTAATTACTTAATTTACATAGAATATGTTAAAATTATTTAATTTTCATCATTATCATTCCAGCCACAGGACGTCCACTGCTGAAGAAGGCATTAAGTTATTTTTTTAATATAAATAACACAAATTTTGATTGAAATATTTGATTGTTGATTTAATTATCTCGACCATAAATACATTTGCAAGTAAATATTAATTGAGGCAGCCTTGTAAGCCTAAGAAAGTTTTTAAATTAAGTAACGTAACTTTAATTAATTTGGTTAGGAAGACTAGAAAACAATTTTGTAATGTAAAACAATTTCTGAGCTTCTTCCAAGAACCCAAACTTATTATAAAATTATTTGCAAAATTAAAGACCTTAAATTTTTTTAGTGAAGTATTTTTTATTATCTTTCGCTGACAATGGAGCTTCGCAAATAATAAAAGCACTCGAATTTCAAAGTTTCTTTAAATGCAATTTTAGCAAAGGCAGTAAAAACCGAAACGTAAACATCATGAAACGCGCGCGTAAAACACCGCCAAAATGGTTTTTACTGCCGGGCAAATTTATTTACTGGCCATTAATTTCGTTTATTTTTCGAATGAAGAAATAAATATTTTTTCAATTTTTAAAATTCGAATAAGTTTTGTACGTACCTTGATCGCCCGCGTTGTTTTCGGCCCGCGTAGGCTGCATGTGGCTAGCGTCTAACACACACCGGTTGCGCGCGGATACTGCCGGCCGTCGCGTTGGCGGGATTCACGGAGACACCAGCCTAGTGTCGCGCTCCATCGATACCTCGCTCGGATGGGGTAAACTATCGATACAAAATTGGCAAAACCGTCTCACTGCTATATTGCGAACCGTTTGACTTCCCGCAGCATCCACTTTCGTTCGTTTCGAAGTAAAATCTTCTATAACTTAAAATGTTAATTCCTTTTTTACGATCGTGCAGGAATCGGTCAGAATTTAATATTCGTGCATGTAAAAATATAACGTTTCAGTGTATCTACGTAAATACGTGTATTTCGCTATCTTCATCCCAAGAAGGTAAAATGTTGTATCGTAAAAATTCCGCCCATTCTCCACGCACGATCGCACGCAGTGGCTTGTTTTTAAAAGGGCCCAGCGGCAGGGCCTTGGTAAAATAACATTCTTGGGTTTTCGGCAAGCAACAAGGAGGTCAGCCCTAAAGGAGGCGCATGCGTAGACACCATCTACGAACGATTGCCGGGCAGACTTTCCACGTTGATTGATTCACGAACTTGTGCGCAGGTTAACTCACCCGAGGCACGTGCCTAAGTAACGCACTGCCATCCTTAAAAGAACTTCCCATCCCCCTCGCGACCGCCGCGAGTGCGACCCTGAGTAGCCCGCTGCCAAAAATCAACAGTTCAGCTGAAGCTGGCCGGTTTTATCTAGGCACTGGTAGAGTGCGTGCGTCATTTGTTTTGAAAATGGAATCGTAACGCCCGCCGTTAGTTTGCAACGTCTACGAGTTTCAAACAAACGTTATTATTCTGTTAATTTTTTTTCAGCGCATAAACCTAAGCAGCCAGCAACTTTTTACAAGTTGTATAAGGTCACTCGCGTCGAGGTTTTAATTAAAGAGAATGTGAGGTGGCGAATTTACACATTGTGGGCATGTGTGTTTTGTTTAAGTGGGTATTCATTTTTATTTTGCGGTCAGGGGTTTTAATTAGAATGTATCTAACGTACACGTTTGGGCAATAACGTGTAATGGAGTTGTATGGCGGGCGAACTAGCAGCAGATTAAAGGATACAAATCGCTAATTACACGGTATTGGAGGAAGCTTTTCCACATGGTGGAGTTGGTTAAGCATGTCCGTAAATTCATTAATGCCATGTTCGGCACAAGCAGATAACAAGGTGCTATTAATTTGCGTCGAACATTGGGAATAATATTTGCGCCCGCAGTGCGGAGGAAGGATTAATGGAGCGAATATAATCAAAATTTTAACTAACTGTTTGAGCGGTGCGTCTCGGTAACAAGCAGTTACAAGTTAGGAGCTAGTGCGGTAATTAGTTAGATGCAGTAAGCACTAGTTTAGAACCTAGATGTATGAATGAATAGATTTTTTCTGTAATAGCTGCACAATAGCTAGATATGTTAAACTTAGCGTAATAAATAAAATCAGCATATTATTGTAAGTTCGCATAAATTACTAGGTAATAGCACAGAATAATAATAAGTACTACGTACAGACAGAAGTTTTACTTCGCGAAGGTATTTAAAAAAATGTATGCTCAATGTAATTAACAATATGGTGTAATTTTTAGCTTGTCTCAAGAGTCGAGCACAATTTTGTTGACAAACGTCAGTGGTCGGCACTGCGCCGAAGCTATAGGGCTGACTTCGGTAAAATGATTTGACGTGAGGTGCCAAACTGCGGAAAATGGCGGAAGTACCTAATACATGATTTAGCATGAATTATCATGAATATTAACTACTTATTTACCTCTCAGTGTCTCGAGGCAACTTAAAAAAGTACATTCTGTGTTTTTATTATTATTTAAGCAGTTAAATACTGCACAGTATTTAGTACACCATTTTCTTTATTTTCTTCCATCATACACAAGAATACGCGTGCGTGAGTCAATGTTCGCTCGTATGTGAGGCCTTGTCGAATAGTACCCTGTAGGTGGGCCATCGTGCGTGTTTTGTTTTCGATGTAAACTCGCGGAGATGAACAGGCCTGTTAATAGAAGAAAAAAGTGAAATGAAATCCTTGGGGGAAGCCTTTGTCCAGCGGTGGACGTCTTTCGGCTGAAACGAACGAACGAAGAAGAAAAAAGTGAACATTTTGAAAACGTCTCAAAAAGTGTATTGAGCTTCGAAAGAAATCACGCTATTTATACCTAGTTTAACTAGGTATCATTTCATAGATAGATCGGTGTCATTTCATAACGATAATTCACAGGGTGTGAGATTATATTTCTTCAGAACATTTATTCCAGCTCAAAGCCGTGGGCAAAAGTTAATGCATAATGTACATTACCTCTTCTTTCTTAAAGCTCCTATTTCAATGGTACGTTAATTAATGCTATTACGGTCCGTGCACACAACTGTGATAGAAAGCCTCCATTTTCGGCAGTGTTCTTTTTGAAAGCCATCAATTACGGTCTTCAAAAAGCACGGGCCAGGTCGATAAGGAAGGGTAATTTGTCAAGACTCCCCCGTTGCACCTCTGTATCCCATCAGCCTTAGTTCTTTTGTATTATCTAATAATAAATAAATAATAAATAAAAGTTTATTTAACAACTTTAACATTTTTTACATTGCTTACATTGCATTGTTGTACATACATTTCCTTAAAGACCCGTTTAATGCTAAGGTTGTACCGACATACGCTTCAGTTCATAAAGTAACTGAGATTTCTACGCTAGGCTAAGCCTGTCATGTAGACAATCTTTTGTCACAAGTTAACAAAATTGTTTATATCATATGCGACCTCAACTGTCAGTCCACAACGAAAAAGAAAAATTATGAAAATTATAATATTTATGCATGCATAATTGGACCGTGTTTGTGTGTGTGTGTGTGTGTGTGTGTGTGTGTGTGTGTATGTGTATCTCTCTAATTATACATTATAAAATTCTCGTGTCACAGTGTTTGGGACGAAATTCCTCCGAAACGGCTTCACCGATTCTTATGAAATTTTGTGTGTATAATAATATTCAGTACTTACAATATCAAAATGTATACGTAATTTTATGTATACGGCAGATCAGTTATGTAATACATACACAATTGGGCAAGAAATATTATGTAATAGTTGTATTGTAATTTAATGTTGGATGTAGATTTCTATAGAGTCACCAAAATTGTTTACAAAGACACGTAACCTAATTAGTGTAATTATAAACGAAAGTATCCTTCTTTTAGTACAAAAAACAAATTTGTTTTGTACTAAATAATACATTTTCATTATTTACTCTGTCAATAATTAGAGACTCATTATTTAAGGCGATTAGAGTCCTCAATGACCTTGGGCGTTTGACCTTCACGCCGCGAGCAACACCCGCGTACCCCGCACCAAAAACTCCGATTTGACACCGATCAAAAATACACGGGCATAGGTAGATACAGAATAGAAGCTCTTTCTTCATACATTACTGCCTATTATTTTAAACTTAAATTGATGAACCTTGATGTCGGTGTCATTTAACTCAGGCGTAAAGGTATTTAATAAAAATAACAAAATCCATGAACATTTTGTGCGGGATAAAATTTTATTTTATTTTTTGTAAATTTTCTAATGCTTTTGTCGGTTCAGTCGTTCTCGAAATTTGAACAAACCCGACTTTATTACAAGCTTTTATTTAGCTNCGGTTATCGCCAAAGCTACGGTCAAAGTTAGGTCACGTCAGGTAGTGCAACTTAGCCAAAGAAAAAATTCATTTTGATCGCTAATGTCAGTTTGTAGCGAGTGACACAACCTCCCCGTCTGAAGGCCAGCGGCCGACTGCCGCCCGCACCCCGCGAAGGCCCCCTCAACAGCAAAACGTTCGGAATTTATCAAAAGTAAAATTTATGAATGAAAGTAATGTTCGATTGAAAAACGCAACGTGTCATTTAAAGATTAAAGAATTCCCAATCTATTCGTGCAAAAATCTTTTAAATTAACATAGCCGTTTTGGAGGAGTAGGGAATTTAAGTAAAAAATCGATGTCCCGTATTTATTTTTTTAATCCAAAACAAAGACACGTAGCGAAAATTCAAACGTCACAAATGTAGTCCTTGAACTGTTGTATAACATACATTTTTTTCAACTATTTCTGTCCAGCAGTAAAAGAGGAGTAGGCTTTACAAAATGCCCATTTAGCGCGGATTGAGGACACTAATCGCCTTAAGTTTGTTTAAAGAGATTTATTACAAAAGATACGATAGAAGATTTCAGGGTGATTTAGTTGATTAATATTTGAAATTCAATGCTCCCTGCAGCGCTAGTGTATTTTTTATCATTGGTAAGTACAGATGATAGCACAATATTGCTCTTACTACAAATTAATATTAAAAATAGTGCTAGATATGCCCGAAACATCGTACGCGTAATCTGTCCAATTGAGAATCTGTCCAGCTGCGAATCTGTCCACTTGCTACGGGAAGGGATAATATCTATGAAAAAACGTTTACATTAAGTACGTCACTTACCTATTACACAACATTTCATGAGAATCGGTCAAGCCAAAGTCCTCCGTAACGGAAGACTTTCGTTACAAACTCTGTGTCACGAGAACTTTCTATAACATGCGCCGATCTGATAATAAGATAATTAAGTAGCTAGTAAAATAATTGTCAGGTAACAAATGACTAAATACGAAACATATTTTTCCGACATTAGTTGCATTTGAGTTGATTTATTTTATTAATATCTCCATTTTCCAAAATAAGTTTTCAGTATTATTATAGACCGAACTACGATATGTCTCGAAATGTTTGGTCAGGTCAATTTGTTACCGTTATGGTAACAAAATTCCAGTTTAATTAAAACTTTTTCAACCCATAGGTTTAAGTGCTTTCACGTGCGTTTGTTGGAATCGAAATTTTGTTACGGTGCCCATGTTAAGGAACAAACAAAAAGGACCCGTAAATCAACGGTGTATCGGAATTTTCGATAAAAGTTTGTAAATCAATACGGTACGGTGTAGTTCTAGGAAAAAATATCCATAATCTCGCTGTTAAGCGTATAAAATGGACTTTAAATGAGATTATAATTTTATTATGGCAACAAACTCAGGCAACAAAAGACATACACAAAAAAAATTAAGCAAAGTTGACAAAAAAGGTCACCCACTCAGTAACATCTTGACAGTGTAAAATTTGAAAATGATAAACAGTATTAACTGTATTCAAATTCACATTCACAGTGAAAAACGTTAGCAAGCAAAGTATCAAAGATGACAGCATAATATACCAAAAAACAAGTAATGTATCAAAAACATCAAAAAATAAGTAAAACATAAAAAAGCCCAGCCCAGTCGTGGACAGTCGCATTCCATATTATTTTACAGGAATGTGACTTGTGACTGGATAAAATACTTTAGTTATGACACACTCAACCAAAAACTAAGCTAAATACCACTAACGAGTTTAAAAAATACTTATGTGGGAGTGTGAAACGGAACGCAAGGGAGTGAGTGACAGGGAACGAATGAGTGAGGAAGTAAGAACGACGGGATTTTCAAACAGAAGTTGTGAACAGAAGACGATTGGTATTAAGACGGTTAACACTTTCCTATTTTTTGTGGTTTTGATCCTGGAGAATATACAAATAAAGCTGAAGAAATACACCCTGAATTTCAATTCCTACACTTACTCGTATGTAAGGGGCACTAAAATATTTTATCAAAGAAAACTATTAGCAAGTAAGCAATCAAAAAGATCAGACGTAATTTATTTACTAGAATGATGACGGAGTACATTATTCTTCATACATCAGCAAAGGTCAGCTTGACAAACGGGACTATTCCCACTTCTCGTTCCCACCGCAGCAACTCCTGTGTAGCCAGGATCTACAGCTTGACCGCCAATAAAAACACAGCCAGTGAAGGTCAAGTTTGTCCCGGGGGAAAGTTAAACTGTCATTGGACCCGCAACGAAATTAATCAGAAGAACATAGGAGGAGTTAAGGTCAGCTCGACACCTTCAGGCACATCATCAGTCTACACATTTTTCTTTCATAATAGTACTTATTAATTATTACAACTTAATAAGGTTATTGTGTAAACGCCGTCGCGTCGTCCGTGCTATTATTTCAAATCAATGTCAGGGCATAACAGGCGTCCATCTAAAGGTTCAGCCAAATCATCGCGTGTAGCCTGATGTGCGATGGCGATTAGACTTCGTGTATGAATTTGTAGCGATGAGTTCATAATGAATGCGTCCTGTCATTGGTCGCGGCAATCTATGTACACGCGGTGATCGCCATCGCCGATGCGAGCTGCACGCGTTGGTTTGGCCGAACCTTTACGAGGGCAGAAAAATAAACCAATAAACCCCGATAATTTACTGTTACAGCCGATAAGTGGTGTAATGAATGAGAATAGGGCGGACCTAGAGACTACTTACTTTTAGAGTTCCTCAAGGGTTTAAATGGGATCCACTATCGAGCGATAATTCATGTTTCTTAGAAAATACTTATTATTTCTTAAGGACTAAATGTAATGGGAAAGATATATTATTTTTCTTTTTCTTAATCATCCAAAGTAGCAATTATAAATAAGAGATCCATTTTAGAAGCTTTAAACATTCAATGATATTGGGTAGGTACGAGTGCCTACGAGTACTTACTTTTCAAGTATAATGGTGTGTTTAACTTTAAAGTCTACCCTTTGTTTCCTTTCAAAAAAGGTTATTTTAAAGTCGAGACTTCGGTCTACTGAAGCGTAATTTTTAAATTCTGATCGACGTCAAACAAACTCAGAGCTTAACACTTTTTTCGTTCAGAATGAAATTTTAATTAAAAGTTAGGCTGATCTGGATTGTACTCGTAGAATTTAGCTTAAGTGGACCTCAAAAAATAATTCTTGGCGCCCGCCGCGTTAAAAGCACCGAGAGACGCATTTAAAAATGTAGATTTGTGTATTTAAATTATACAAATCAAAGATTAGAAAAGAATAGATAAATACAAAGTTTGGTCACAAAAATCGCATAGGTCAGCCGCAAGCATTGCTATGAAATTTTTTCCGTCGTCAATTTATACTATAATTGGTTAAAATTATCTTCAAGTTTATAATAAGTATTTTCTGGACACTATCATAAAGTATTCCGCAACAGCTACGAGAACGGTTGAAAACCTCGGCTGAAGTTCTGAGTCATATCAGCAACCTATTTCTCGCTAAGTCAGCACTTACCGCCAAGACAGGCATCAAGAAGGCTAGAATAACATAATGCTTCACATTCCCGTTAAAAGGATCCTATGCTTCAGAACCCACAACGCGTGAGTCTTGCTCGCTTTTGACCTATTTTATATATCAACAGCCCGAGAGACGAGCCTCTGGCTAGCTGCCAGTTTACAGAAATAAATAACATTATGTAAAAAATAACATTATCACGAAGTTCCGTCGGATTCTTAGGCGGATAGTTGTTTTCTACCCTTCAAAAATATGTTTACTTGAAGCTGTTTTCTTGTAGAAAGCTCCCAAGAAATATTTACAACTTGAAAACCTAAATCTTTTGTTTTTCAACGTCGTTAGTTAAAACATTTCGTATAAAAAAGGATTGTAGCAACACGTTCACGTGTACTTAATCCCAACTAATATTATAAATGCGAAAGTAACTCTGTCTGTCTGTCTGTCTGTCTGTCTGTCTGTTACGCTTTCCCGCTTAAACCTCGCAACCGATTTTGATGAAATTTGGCATAGAGATAGTTTGAGTCCCGGGAAAGAACATAGGATAGTTTTTATCCCGGTTTTTGAAACAGGGACGCGCGCGATAAAGTTTTTCTGTGACAATCCGATTTTAATGTCATAATGAAATTGTGGCTCTCTGCTTTTGCAGTTCAAATCTACAATTTATTTCGTTATTTTCGAACGAAATATTCAGTAGGTAACTTAAATCTCCTGTTCAAAAATCGGTTGAAACAATTGGCAACATGTTACATTTGGAAACAGGTAATGCACCGTGCAATATGTCCTGTACGGCTAGCACGAAAATCTTTCGAGTTCAAATCGTTTGCGTACTCGAATCGCCATCAAAAGATTTAGTAAGAAAACTACAAAAGCGCCCTTGTGAACGTGTCGTAAAGTGAACTTAGTATGAGATGTGGTTGCGCGAAACTTATTTTGAGTATCAAAATTGTCCCGTTATCGTTTAATTCGAAGATTAAGTATCGAATTTTATCGAGTACGCAAACGATTCGAAGACGAAAGTTGTTCATGCTAGAGGTACTGTACGAGTGTCGAATTCAAAGTGGTAATGCAGATAGTTTGCTTCAAATAACATTACGAAAATTCAGCATTTTATTAGCTATTTTTATACAGGAACAATTTTATTTTACTTACGTTAAACCACAGAATATAATTATATTATTGTAGTAACTGGTTTAAACCTTTACCTATAGTTACAATGCAATCAAAGTTAACTGAAATAATTCATAAGGCTCATACGTAAATGTTTTTTATGTTGGGTAAAATACTCAAAATACTTTACCATTTTGCAATAATTCTAGACGATTTAAAATGGAAGCGTTATTCGCGAAACGAAAATAAAACACTGCGTCACAACACAAAGCCGTTGCTCTTGTTCTGTTTGGGAAATCTTAAGCCACGAGCACACTTAGCTCGCATCAAAATGCAGGCTTCGTGACCTCATGTTTAGAGCAAGGATCATTTATAAATATAACAAAAATTTTTATTGGATATAGTTTTCCAGAATAGATTTATTCTCTACTAGCTTTCCGCCCACGGTTTCGCCCGCGTGGAATTTTTCGGTTTTTTATATAACCTATGACACTCAGCAATAATGTGGCTTTCTATTGAAATAATTTTTAAATTCGGTTCAGTAGATCCCGAGATTACCCCTTACAATTTAACAAATATACAAACACACAAACTTTATCTCTTTATAATATAAGTATGGATTTAAGATCACAGCGACCGATCCATTTGCCTAACTTGCCTGGCGACGGAATAAGGCACTTCTTTAGGTGTATCGGATTTTAATAATAAGGCAAATATAACAAGTAAAGGAAGGAATTATAATAATTTAGAAAGGTGTGCCCCAGATAGGCTCTGAATTAGAACCGAGATAATAATATTTCGTTTTGATGTAGGTAGACAGCAACTGATGTATTAGGTCGATTAAGTACCGATACGCCTTTAGGCCTGTATCGGATTTTAATAATAATTCAAATATAACGAGAAAAGGAAGGAATAATTATTTAACGCCCGTATTCACAAACGATGCTTGCTTAAGTGAAGCAGCAAATCTAACGTACAGCGTTGAATAGAGCTCTGTTATTAGTTCGTGTGTGACCCTGTGCGTCCACGCGCACTGTGAGACCTCATAGTAATGTTTGTGAATATTATAAGGTCCTTTACGGGCGTAAGACAGGGGTGTACGCTAGGAGCGCTGTACAGTTTGTCATACATAAAATTACATAAATGTAAGACAATCTGTACAGTTTTTGCTAGATTCAGCACTTCGGTAACCACAGGTGGGATATTCAACTATTTCGTTCACCATCGCGGCGTTCAATTAAGCTGCAAACCCGCGTGCGGGCAGAACTCTCGACGTACTGCCATTCACAAGTTTCATAGTTGCCTTATCAGTTACCGCGCGTGAAGTACGAAGAACAAACCATCAGTTTTAAGACTTTACTGCCTAATAGATACTGCATTGTAAATGAACGAGTCCTCCGTCGAACAATAATTGCGAGGACTATTCACTTTATGGTTGCCGGTTTTTATTTTATTTTTTTACCTTTCTTTTTCTTATAACTCTTTTACGAGTATATTAGACGTTTTGAGCAGGACATCAGTTGTGCAATATAATGCAACCGCACAGCGCACACTAACTGTTAGTGATTGATATTTTTATTGCAACGAATTTAATATGCGTAATTCAGGGTTGTTACGTTGTACGACATCATTTTTACGTTTGCATGTAATTCCGAATGGAGATCTGAATTTAAAGTGCGCTGTAACTCAACCCTGTTACGTTGCGCCCCTCTCGGATCAGGGTTTTCATTTCACAAGTTGGTTCTTAGTTCCCGCATGTGAAATTGCCGCAAACCGTCCATTCCAAGTCCCAGCAATGATAGTAAAGTGTGCTCCCCGTTTGAAAATTGCGGTAACTTGCACGGGATGAGTTGATACGTGCTGGGCCTTTGTGCTGGAGCGATAGTCAAGTAAGGCCTTTTTGCAGATACACCTATTATTATAACCTTTGTCTAGTGAGTTGGATTCCCGACCCGGGGGTTTGGGTTTTAATCAAGTGAAGCCAACAAAGGTGAAATAACTTTGAGAGCATAGCTTCCATACTGGTCAGGATATGCATGCACACTCCATGATTTCATTTTTAAGGGACATCTTTTTTGGCTCATATTTCTTTACTTCAACAATTTCGAACTTACACTTAGCCTGCATCGATCCAACTAACTCCCGCTGATTACTAGTATTATCGAAAAAATAACAAAAATATTACCTACATAGAAGGACGACCCATTGTGCGGGGGCAAAGTCATTACGGGGTGTCGCTGCCCGTGACGCCCTCTAAGCTTTATATCTGAAAGCCTGATGTATCACCTGTCTTGACATTGTTTCTCGGGTTTTCGGGGGATGCAGGATCGTGAAAGCAATTTTTTCTCAGCGGTATCATATTTTATGGCAGAAAATATTTTAGATAGTACCTATTTTGTTGTTTTAATAGTCACAGAAATATTTTGAGTAAAATAATGACAGATACAATTAGGATGGGCACCATAAAGTAGTATGTGCGTGACATAGTGTCTAAAGATCCATGTACACTGACGATCATAGAATATAAGGTTCCACAGACGCTGCAAAAGCACAAAGTTGTGGTCAGTCCGATGTTCCCCCGATGGGGCCTACCAAAGAAATCCAGTTTAGATACGGCAGAAGGACACACCCTGGCGGCAGCTTTCAGCGTTCTGTAAGGTCCTATTGGTTTGTTAGCCATGTTGAAAAATCTCGGGTTTTATTCACTTCATGCTCGTATTCAGTACCGACGCATCGTCCATAGCTACCGGCATGATTACCAACATTACTCGGCACTTAGTCCTCTTGAAGCTAAATGCTTTCAGCGGCCAGCATAGAAAACGTCGAAAAATAGAAATGAAAAGCATAAAACGTATTGATTGACTGTGAAAGCATTAATAAACTTGATGTTTAAGAACACAAGACAGCACATCAAGCTAAATGAAGTAGTTTTTACGTATTTTGTATCATAGCTGATTTGCAAGAATATAAAGTCTGATATCGAACCTCAGTTTTATGACCTAAATTAAAGTTTGAAACTTTTTAAGTTCGCATGGGATACTAACTATATTAGTTTATTGACAAATATAATTACATAATACAAATAATGAAACTACATAGACTAAATATTTACAAATATTTACAAATGAAAAATATTTCCCAAATCGCTGTCCAATCAACGCGACATGGTGCATAGAATGGGATTATTTGCTTGATCCGAAATAATGATCAAGGGTCAATTAAACACTATTTATTTGGGTTTCAACTTTAAAGATACCTAACAAAACGTGTCTATGTTACAGTCAAAACTCATAATCGGTCAAAACCACTTTTAACTGCAAAAATCAGTCAAAAGTGGTTTTGACCAAGCGCGTTAGTCAATATCACTTTTGAGTGCAAAAATGTTATTCATCCGACCAAACAAATTGATATCTACTTATCCTTTACCTGACGAATACCCAGATTTCTTAAAAGTAGTAGGTACCTAAGGTAGGCCGTAGGTGGGATCATTTTGTATGCACAAATCACAAAAATGTTACACTTTAAAATGGTTTTAGAACACTTTTTTATGATTTTCAAGTAATTTTCACTAATCATTACATTTTGTATGAATTTCGACCGATTGGTAAAATTTTAAATCAGGCTAAACGACTTATTGACTGATTTTATGCACTCAAAAGTGAAATTGACTAATGCGCTTGGTCAAAACCACTTTTTACTGGATAAATCAGTCAGTTTTGACTGCAACATCTATAGTGATGTCATTTATTGATTCTCTCACTAAAAACTTTAGGCACGTTCCTAAAATAATCGTAATTTAATCAATGTCCTAAAATACGAAGAAACATAAAGCAAAAATTAGCGACACGTGTATCGAAACAAGGCAAGACCAAAAAAGAAAAGAGAAGAATATAGTAAAATATATTATCTTACTCAAGATCAACATTGTCCAGTCACCACCAGAGAATCGGAGAGAAGCTCTGTCGACAATAAACGCCAAAATAATTACATTTACAAATGAAAAGCTTTTATTGAGACGAATCAAAGAAATAGGGCCCGTACAAATTGCGTTACATATTTTATTGTATTATCTCGTATATTCGAAACGCGCGTTTGCCCTCTCTGAGTCTACCACTGGCAGAAAAATCTGATGAAAACTATAAAATTTATGAATTTAAAAAAGGTAACAAGAGGTTTTGAAAAACCTTTAAAGGCATTATCTGAATTACTACGTGTCTCGAGTTATTTAAACAAGATTTTTAAGATTTTAGGAATCTCTACAGTCTATTAAATTTATCGAAATGAAGGCATTTACTCGTTTATCAGGCAGGTACTAAAATAATCTCATCGAATCAAATCGAATCACCCTCTCCCCTCGAGACTTTTAAAGTAAACAATTACACAAATCACACACGTGCGCGATTATTTCTTTTTATTTCATCATTTGTATCACAATTTTGAATTTATCACGGACATCTCCACACTCAAGAATAGATCTAATACTTTTACCATTGAACACTTGAATCTGTATCTGAAATATTTTTTTGCTGCCGCTGCTTCATAATAAATCGCGTTATATCACTTTACACCGCGTCTTGAGGCTCGTGTCGGTATTGCCCACACGTAGCTCTTTAATGCCAGTTCCATCGCATAGCTCATCGATTACTCTTCTGAATAGCCGAGAACAAGCAAACAAAGCCGTTTACATTCTGGAATTCTTTTGTTCGGAATTTCCACTTTATTTACAGTCGACAACACATAAAACTATAGATCTTCATTGCAAAATAACACTTGTTACGACTGAATAAGATGCCAGAGTTTAGCTTGACCTGTCGTCTGTACACTTGAGGAATTAACCCGAAGCGTGTTCTCATTAAATTTGTTTCGCGGGAAAGTTCGCATTTTACCGGCAGCGGGTAAGGGCTCATTCAAACTTTTTACTAATATTTATACGACGAAAACTTTGCTCGGAACAACGGTGGTATCTTCAGTGCCGTGATTTCCAACCTGCGCGCGCTGCGCCGCGGAGATGATTTTAAATTTTTGAACACAGCACCCAAAACCTGAAAAAGTTTTTATTCCTGTACGTGATTTTTTCAACCGACTTCAAAAAGGAGGAGGTTCTCAATTCGACCCGTATGTTTTTTTTTTTTTTTTTTCTATGTTTGTTACGCGATAACTCCGCCAATTAAGAACCGATTTGAACAAATCTTTTTTCGGCGTATAGGTAATACCTCAAGGGTGGTCCCATTTAAATTTAATAATAGAAAAAACAACCCCCAAGGGTGGAAAATTGGGGATGAACTTTTTTATACGCAATATCTCCGCCGATTATAAACCAATTTGAACGATTATTTTTTTGTTGAATAGGTATTATCAAAAGGGTGGTTTCATGCGAATTTGAAGAAAATATTTCACCCCCAAGGGTGGAAAATTGGGGATGAACTTTTTTATACGGAATATTTTTAATTTTTTTTTGTGTTCACGCATTTGAAGTCGGTTTTATTTTTTTAAAAAGTTAATTATTCATGAAAATGCTTTCTTCTAACTTTCATTCGTTTACTATACGAATAGTAGATAACATGCAGACTGTAAAGGTGAGTTATACATAGATAGACTACGAGCATGTACCGTTCTTGCGAATGGTACAATACAACCCGGTCGAGTCAACTGCGCACCTGGCAGCCGTGACGTCACATCGACGCTCTGGTACGGACAGCGTGAACGCGGGGAGGTGTGCGGGTAAGTGCGAGGGAGAGTTGCATTCCAGTGAAGTGCGCAGTTAGGTGGATTGGGTTATACAGGTAAAATATGACGTTTGATTTGTGATAGGATGTGAAACAGACATTTCATATAGCGGCTCGTTGCTGTTACATCTAAATTCTTTAGTCTATACTTACCTTAATAAGAACAATATTCCATTGCATAGGCAAACATGGTTTCGTAGATATTAATTGGCGATGGTGATATCTTACCATCAGACTTATAATGCTCGAAAAATCTTTATCAATGCCATGATTACCGATCACTTGTTTCAGTCTCAATGCAGCTACTAATGAAGCATGACACCCCATTTTTATAAGCATTAATTGATTTCTTAGTTCTGTAGTTATCGCTTAAAAAAAGAGAGAACAGAAAACTAATGAAGCTAAGGAAAAGAACTGTAAGGCTGTAGAAAAAGGTCGTTTAAATCGAATCAAAGTAAACCAGAGGTGGGATTGTGTAAAGCAATCGTTATCATTTGACAGTTCATAACGTACGATTATTCTGTCAAACGCTTTGTTTAACTGACTTTATCGTATAGATGACCCACGTTGAACTGTCCCG
Organism: Ostrinia furnacalis; assembly: GCF_004193835.3. Taxonomy (NCBI): domain Eukaryota; kingdom Metazoa; phylum Arthropoda; class Insecta; order Lepidoptera; family Crambidae; genus Ostrinia; species Ostrinia furnacalis. Next base: position 178,383 of record NW_021132158.1, on the reverse strand, counting down.
CCAAACTCAATGACAGGGGGGCACTACCATCGTTCAACTTTATGGTTTCCAACATGGCAAAAATCGGAACCAGCGATTGGGTATTGACGGTGGCGCCCCGCTGTCAATGTCATCGATAGGACAGTTTTTAGAAGTATTTTGGAACTATACGTTATGAACTGTCAAATGATTACGATTGCTTTACACAATTCCACCTCAGAACCATTTTTGTGAGTGTTATTGTAACTAAAACCTGATTATAGAGATCGCCACTGAGCGAACCTTCCAGTTTTCTGTCCAGTTCGACACGCGCCACAGCACGCTCCGACAAAATCAATTAAACATAGCAAGTTTTAATAAGTTCTGTGTGTTTAGTGAAAATACATTAATTGGTGTCTCAATAAGTGTTTACTTCACGAACCTCTACACAAACATCACATCAAATACAAAACAGTGAGAGAAACCACTGGCAACAGACTAGTAAGATAATCTATCGTTTGTCTCATTGTATGTGATGTCTATTGACATCATAGTCTTAATTATGTCGATATAGCCTGATCAGGAACATAAAAACCCTGGCATAGAGGCGCGTCAATCGCATTTGATAGTGCAACACTGAGTACAGTCGTACCTGTGTTAAATTAATAGGCTAACTTTATGTATCAGGCAGGATTCAGGATTACGGGCTAATTTGATATTTTCATAAATTAACCAAATAATATTATTATAGGTAACCTGGTTTAAATAAATTAAATGAAACCATCAATCGAGCTAGTAGGATTTATTTTATTATTCATCAATAATCAAATTCAGAACTTGAATATTCAACTGCAATGTTTGGTCATGAACGCTTCAAACTCGGTACTTCTTTCCCAATTCCATAAAATTCAACACTTAGAAAGTGACAGAAAATTTTAAAATAGGTAGTTGAAACAAACCACAGCTAATTTTCATAGTGGACTGTACTATACGATAAACATGACAGTCAATTTGACAACCTTTGTCGGAAACATTATTCAATGAAAATATTGTCCGAACCCTTAGTATTTCTCTTCGACAAATACTTTAACACATTGTGAACCACTTTTCTTTCACGACTATAAAAAGATTTTAGCAATTTAATTCACAAAATCAATTGCGCACATTTAAAATAAAGTTTGTTTACACTTTGACAGCAATAGACTGACATGCAAGGTGACATGTCAATGAAGTTTTCAGTTACTGTTGCCATTAAAAGAAATTAGTACCATTAGTTTTCCGCAACATGGCGAGGGTTTTTATGTTCCTGGTCAGGCTATACCTTGCAAACTAGTTGGCAATAACGACGTGATTACACTATTATCGGCTCCTACAGTTAAGTGCAGTGATTAATGCTCCCAGAATGTATATTATCAATTAATAGTTATCCACAATTGATTTGAGTATTACCAATAATTTAACAGACTGGACCAAAAATACCTATAATAATGGCTGTTTTTCGCGTAAGTCGGCATTTTGGTATTGAATAAAACATTTTATGGTGACTGATGTCAATGATTTATTCGTTGTAAAGTGTACGAATATCACCCTCTGGCCACGTGGTCCTACTGCTTTTGTCCTACCGATCGAAAAACGTTAAGGCTGAGTTGCACCAACTAACTTTGACCGTAACGATAACCGGTGTTTATTGTATGGAGTTTGACCGATTTAAAAAGTTAAAGTAAGATGGTGCAACCCAGCCTAACTTTTTTTCCGGTTAAAATATTTTGCACAAACAATCTAAAAGACTAATTCTCATGAAAATATTTTAACCCATTCAATGATCTCCAATACCAATTAAAAAATATTAATTTATAAGTAAATTTTGTAATGAATGGGTTCCAAAACTACGGGACGGATTTGAAAATTTATTTCACCATTTGAGTTCAATTTTTCTTTGAGCAAAAATACCCGTGCGATGTCAGGGCGGGCCGCTAGTCGATGGTATGCAGATGGAGATAGATCTACGCAAGAAAGATAATGCATCATATCCAAGATCTTTAAAACTGAAACTGACTGCGAGTTAGTGATGAGAACCAATGGCTTGAATGTCTCAAAATCACTTTTTCTTCCCAAGAGGGAACAAATCACTTTGAATCTGCCAGAGAGGAATGTAAGGATAATTTCCTCCTCCATCGGAAAACGTTCCCAAATTAATGCTCCATTCAGGGTAGGCGTATTCATAGTATTCTCCTCTTGATATGTTGGCAAATACATTAATCCAATCTACATAATATCTGAGATCTGTGAACACCATTATCCGGTCTTCGTTATATCTGGAAAAAAACAATGCCTAATAATATAATCAGCGATAACGTAAAAATTACACAGGAATATGAACTTTTGAAAATATTTGGGTCAGTCGTAGGTTTGTATCAAAGTCCTCACATCTCATCCTTATCTGGTAACTTATTCTACAGGAACACGACCTTTCTAATTCATCAGAGGCAAATGGAGAAATTGACTTAATACTCTTCACGCCTCGTCAGGGTTGGGAAAGCCTGGCGTTCGTTAATTGTCCCTTAGTCGTCTTTAACGATATCTACGAAATTATATTAGCAAATAAATATAAACCTTATCTCAAAACACCCAACTCCAGTAAGATAGTCATCATCTCCAAATATCGTAAAAAGTCCACCACCGTTGGGTACACCAGAAAATCCGTGGCTATTCTTGATACATATGAACTTGCCCCACCACTTCGGAAGGTATTTTGAACAGTCTACGACTTCGTCCTTTGTTTGGTTAGCGAAGAATATCTTGTAGTTTTCTGCTATATGCTCGAGGTACTCGTATCCTGTGAATGCCATTATGAAACTCATAATCACGTAGGTACACAATAATTGAAGTTTATCATTATTGCAATTATATTTTTCGCCTCGCTTGCATTCTCAGCACTTGCCACAATGTTTGTCTCGAAGCGCTGGTAGGTCCCAAAAGATAAGGAGACATGTAAAGTGCCCCTTAAGAGCTACCGTTTTAAAATTATTTTTGACGTTCATAAGTACCAAAATTGTGGTTCAAATTGAATAAAGTATTTTTGATTTTCATTCTCATTTGCTCTTTTTCGACAGTTATTTGGCAACAAATGCTCCCGAAATCTGCTTTGATCTAATTATGAAACCGAATATCCAACACATACATTAGAGGTGCCTAGCTATCAATGGTCAATCTCAGACTATATCAATAAATCGGTGGAGTAGCATTAGTATTACTATTATTTTTTCAATCCTACTTTATGTAACTATATTTTTTGAGCGAGTTAAATTCTAAAAAACATTTATGTAGGTAAGAATCATATTAGTATTTTTACTAGATGTTTGTGAAATTCAGGTATTTAATAAAAAAGAAATATATGGCCCATGAGGGGATCGAACCCGCGACCTTCGCGTTATTAGCACGACGCTCTAACCAACTGAGCTAATGGGCCCATACTTTAAGCTCCGTTTTATATGCAGTTGTTATATTAGTAAGAAAAAACTGTGCTCTTGAAGGAACTTTATAGTATTTTGTTATAAAAGAGAGTATATAAACATTAATGTAAGCCTTCTTTTCTTAACGCAAAGAAGAAGAAAACGCTTAGTCGTTTTCAAAAATAAGTAAGGGCCGAAAATGGCCTTTACTCTTTCGAGAAAATAATGCTTTTTTGCTCGACTTGGCGGGGAAATGCTGTGTTCCAGGGGGCAAATCAAGATTTCGTACTTTAAAAAACACTGACCTGACCCCGCAAACCACAGCCGCTCTTCAAGTTCATCATGTTTTCCAATAAGCCACGCTCTGTATGGGTAATGATAACCAGTAGATTTGGAAGAGTATACGTAGATCTGATCCATGCTGTGTATCACGGATACGTCGTGACGAGGCACGTGCACCCCCCGCGGCCCATGCCAATGCTCAGGATTTTCGCTCTTTGGGAATAATCTTCTGAATCGCCATACCTATAAGATAAATTGAAAAGTTAAAAAAATAAATTAATAAAAACAAGTTCTAGTCCATAATAAGAGCCCAACTGGAAAGAGTTTGTGTGTCCGTTTAGTGATAATGTTCCAATGGCCACCTTTCAGCTCCATCATCAGACCAGTTCCATGAAATCATAACATTGATTGTCATTCGAATTGTGAATTAAAACATGTATTGTGTGGGTATCAGCTCAACCGATTGTCAGGAAAGACCTTAAAAGTTTGCAAGATTCGACCCAAATTCACATTACAGTACATTGTTAAATTACGATTGTAAAAATACAAGATTCGTTGCAACAGCTAGTGTTTTAAAGGTTTCTTGTAAACTATTATTTTAAGTACTTTTTTCATTAGGTACCCGGTATCTATAAGGAGTAGTATGTAGTCCTTCTCTTCCCAAGCACCATATCCTTACGTCTTTCATTCTGGCATTGTATGGTTCCAAAAAATTTGCCGACGTTATGAGTGTTCTTCTATTCATCAATGCTGCTGTACCGAGTGGCAGAAAGTCTGAAAAAGTGCATTATTTAGTTATACTACTTTAATCTTTTTTAATAAGTCTTTAGGTGAGATTAAAGTTATAATTTTAGTGCCGTTCATTTCATGAGAAACTGTGTCGATGAGATTTAGGAGCGTTTACGCCGTTTGGCGCAAACAGTATTTTTCAAACTCGTTAATATCATCAACCAGTTATACTTGAATGTCATTTTTAGAGTAGTTTTTTTCCTATAACATCATCACAAACTATTTAGAATTAACTGTTTTAGATTTCGATGTCTCAAATAGAAAATTTGTCTGTCTGTTCCCTTGTGAAGGCATGATAATCAAAACCTACTGGAGTACTTCTCATTAATCTTCAATCATGAAATTGGCCCATGTAAGTGACCAGTGACTACGTCTTAGATCCGTAATGTCAAATACTATGATTTTTTTATTTGCAGGCTATCGAGGCTGACATTCCTACAAGTATGGTTATTGTCGGTCATATTTAATTATGTAATAGATTTTCAATATTTTTTGATCAAATTATAATCCTCAATAACCATAACACAGCAATGGGATGTATTGTTGACAATTTAGAACCATTGAAGGAGCATAAGGTGGGCTTGCAATCAACATTCAGTTTCAAATGCAATATTAATATTAATTTATAATAATAAATACTACAACTATTCAGCTCCAATTATTCAAATTTGGATAATATGGATGTAAACCGTGGCGCAGTGACTGGAGCTATAATGAATGGGTTTGGAAGATCAAACTTAAACGAGTTGTTGGTTTCAATTTATTCGCCAGCACTTGCCCAAAATGTTTATGCACAATTAATGATACGATCAAGTAGCGAAATGGTGGAAAGCAGCCGCTGAAGAGAGTATGCAAGAGGCTGCTAAGGAAGAAGCTGCTGAAGCTATTGCATGTGGCGATGTTAAGGACGGTATTCACGTTCTTACTGTCATGGCTGACTGCTGTTTGGTCGAAAAGATCATACAAAACCAACTATTCTGCATCGTCGGGTGTGGTAGCTATTATTGGATACAAAACTGGGAAAATTCTTTAAACGGACGTAAAAAATTTATATTATGTGTAGTTTGTGCCCGAGCAGCAGTCAAAAGTGAACCTCCTGCAGAACATGAGTGTCATAAAATCATACTGGATCTTCAATCAGTATGGAACAAAGCGTCATAGTCGAAGGTATTGAGTGTTCTGTTGCAAGGCAAAACGTGATTTATATGCGGTACAGTAACGCGAACACATTAAAAAAAATATTAGTAAGCAGACCGTATCCCAATTATCAAGTTAATAAAATAGAATGTACCAATCATTTGCTCCGGAATTACAGTGGAAAGATTCTCAATGTGAGCAAAAATACATCCATTCCTCTAAATGAAAGAAAGTTACCGTCGATCGGCAAAAAAGGCTTCGCAAAGCCATCACATGTCATGTGCAATTCGATTTCGAAAAGCGCAAAATTTAACTCTTACTAAGCAGATTAAAAATCTAAAAAAAGATATTTTAAATAGTTCAGTGCATATCTTCGATTACACAACGCCTGTGAGAGTTATTACTGTACAGAAAGCCGGAAAGCTGAAGAGAATTTGGTTCCCAAAGTACTTTCTTTGTTAAATAAAATAATGATTCAGACGGCTCGAGCTCAGATCGCATTTCATTCCAAAAGTTTACTTCATAATTTAACTAACAACAGAGCTTTGTGGCAAAGTAAGTCGGTAGCAAGCGGGTCAATTTTTCGCAAAAAAATCTTAGAAATGATGTCATGCCGCAGTTGACTATTTTAATTTTGCAAAACCTCAGCACGCCCCATTTACAAAACCAAATTTTACAATAATCAAGTGGTACGCTTGGCGGCCACTTATGGCCAATGGCGGCTGCGTAGATGAAGTAAAACGATGTACTATGGTGATATATAACCAGAACTGCGATGGAGAAGTTAAAGAAGGTATGGAAGAATCGCATCATAACCAAATCCACCAAAGTTAGACTGGTGCGAGCGCTTGTATTACCCATTTTTATTTACGCAGCAGAGACATGGAAATTACGCGATTTGGAAACGAGGAAGATAGGTGCTCTAGAGATGTGGTGCTGGAGGAAGATCAATGTGTTTACTGTTCATACTCCAGGAGTTCGGTACAGTCGTAGTACAGTTGCGCATACTGCAATACTTCGGACGTGTCTCAAGGCGGGGTGATAACTCGATAGAGCGACTAGTCGTCCAAGGAAAAGTCGAAGGAACCTATGCGCTGGACCGACCAAGTGAAATCGGCAGTGGGAGACGGCGTATGTGACTGCACCAGACAGTCTACCAACAGAGAGATGGCGGGAGAATATTGAATGTTGAGAAAGTTGAATTGCGAAGTTTAGTTACCTAGTTACAGCATCATCCTTCGGCAAAGTGCGTAAAAGAAGACAAAACATAAGCTCCGCCCCACTAGTAAAAAGTAATTTATATTCTTATTCACTGGATAGTATTAAAGATGCCTTGTTACAGCATCATCCTTCGGCAAAGTGTGTAAAAGAAGACAAAACATAAGCTCCGCCCCACTAGTAAAAAGTCATTTATATTCTTATTCACTGGATAGTATTAAAATTATAAAGCATGGAAAGATCAATGAAGCAAATAGCAATTGCAATACGCTAAATTGAAGAACAACTAATTAACAGTATCGGTAAATGTGGCCTATTCATTGATGAAAACTTCTTTTTTCTGGGAGCTTCACCCGATGGAATTTTTGTGGAAGGACTTATTGAAATAAAATGTCAGATTTCTGCATTCAAAAGAAAATAAAATTCTGGAATTCTATCGGGACTGTCAACTTTCGTCACGAGGGGTTTTATCAAGTTCAAGGACAGTTACATATACCTAGACATACATATACCGAGGAAGAATTACGTTTGCTTCCCATTTGGACGGGAAAAGAATTTCCCTTGAAAATTGAAAAAAAAATAAAACACTCGACACGTTTCCCTTTGGAACAACAAAATGGAAACCAGATTAATAAATTATCATACTGAACGTCTACTACCTGAAATTGTAGACCCGCGAAAGTCCCGGTCGATGCCGTTCAGGTAGATCCTACTAAATTAATCAATTAAAACTTTTTTGAATAAGATTAAGAATATTTTATTCTACCTATTCTATTTTGGACATATTCCACTTTGAACACACGCCCAAATAGCAAATGTACAAATAGCACCTGGCCTATTCCACTTAGAGCATCTATCGATATTTTGGGCAGATGCTATAAGTGGAATTAAATTTATTTTTGCGACGCATTCCACTTAGAGCAGCCACAACACAGCAGCCTAGTGCTGGCTGCAAAAAAACATCGAAATAGCCCTAGTACTTTTGGGGTGAAGTTAATAACTTCCTGTCTATAAAATAAGCCAAGATTTGGCACACGATTTGAGAATTCTGCAACTAAGTCAGAGGTTTACGGGTTTGATCTTTGCACAATACATTTATTGATTGGGTGGGGGGCGTCAATCGCTGTGTTAGTAAAATTATATTTAAATACCTATTGATATCCCGCAGACGGCATTGAGTCGCCTGTTCATTCTGATGGTATACCAGTCCCAGTTGGAGAACCAAAAGGCTAAGTTTTCAAACTGAGTTATCTGCCATCTAAAAAAAATACAGAATCAATGAATTTTTCAGGTTTTAAAAATGAACGACTATTATGATCATATTGGACAGGCTTAAAAAAATAGCTTTGGCGAATATTCAAATTCTTTGTTGTTATACCCTTTTTAGGGCACTAATACCACGGTCTGCAGTAAGCTTCGGACCTGGGTATTTTTGTGATCATAATAGAGTTTCTATTCAATTTTACCTGAAGAAACTCTGACGTGGAGTGGTGTCTGTTCTGATGAAGCTAGGTGTAGTAGTGCCCACGTCCCAAAAGCAAGTTGCGTGGTCAAGAAACAACAGTAGACTGCAAGCTCTATAAAATACCAAGATTTAAGCCCAACAAAAGAAATATTTCCGGATCAGATTTTTCTGAACATGTTCCGGACTCTTAGACCTTTAAGTTCGTCGCACATTTATCAACCCGGAACGGTTTATCTATGTTTGGACTGCAAACATTTAACTACTATCTATCTGGATATTTCTGAACATGTCCGGACTTTTAGACTTTTGTCCGGATCTGTATAGTTAAGTCCGGTTTTTGACATAAATGAATAACTATAGGCATTTTTTAATTGAAGGGTCTGAAGGCTTTTCGTAAGGAATTTTCAAATTTAAATGGTGAGAGACCGATCTTTCCTCAAACAAAAAACAATCACAGTGAAGTAAATATTTGAAAACTTACTTCATGAACATGGTGAAAATTTTACAATAATCAAGTGGTACGCTTGGCGGCCACTTATGGCCAATAGAGCACTATTCTTTTTATGATCAATTGTGTTAAATCTTTGAGAGCAAACCTATCCCGTGTCACAGTCAAAATAATACTACTTTAGCCAAACTCTAAAAGGATGTCACTGCATGCCAAAAATGTGTTTATGCAAAAATTATTATAAACTTTACTCATTGCAAAACTATTGAGAACATTGTTTTGTAAACAAGTGTTTCATCATGTTATAAATACAAGAACAAGTTTAGTATTTCACTCATGCTTAATCAGAGAGTGTACGTATAGTAACATTTTGATGTATTCAGAAGAAATAATAATAGTGCTATATTCACCATGTTTATGAAGTAAGTTTTAAAATTATTCACATCACTGTGATTTTTATTATTTTTCTTTTTGAAGAGAGATCAGTCTCTTACCCTTTAGAATTTAAAAACAATAATACCCTGACACTCCAATAAAAAATAAAAATATCACCTGTAGTTATTAATCCAAGTCAAAAAACGGACAATTGAAACTACGAGTATAGAATTCCGGATAAAGGTCTAAAAGTCCGGAACATGTTCAGAAAAATGTGATCCGAAAATGATTTTTGTTCTGGGCTTAAAATTTGGTATTTTTATAGAGCATGCATTCTCCTATTGTTCCTTGACCACGCAACTTGCTTTTGGGACGTGGGGACTACTACACCTAGCTTCATCAGAACAGACACCACTCCACGGCAGAGCTTCTTCAGGTAACATTGAATAGAAACTCTATTATGATCACAAAAATACCCAAGTTCGAAGCAAACTGCAGACCGCGATGCTAGTGCCCTAAAAAGGGTATAACAACAAAGCATTTGAATTTTTATCGTCAAAGCTATTTTTATGCCTGTCCAATATGATCAAATATCTACTACGAGCCCAAAAAGTCGCAAGCCCGAAACTAATTGCAGACCGCAGTGTTAGTGACTTAACCCTTAAAACGAGCATAGCAAGTTAAAAATTTGCATTGTCTTTGGACCTTTAAAACAAGGTCTGAGGTTAAAACAGTGGTAACATTTATTTAATAATAACATCGTCGCTTTTCTTTATTAAGTGTCATAAAAAATGCATAACATTAAAGAATTTAAATTAAATCAACGGAGCTATTTTCATTCACCTCCGATATAATCATAAAACCACGACCTGACCTAAAAATGCATTGAAATCTAACACACATTTATATTATAAACCTGAAAAATCATTAATTCTTTTTTTTAGATGGCAGATAACTCAGTTCGAAAACTTAGCATTTTGGTTCTCCAACTGGGACTGGTATACTATCAGAATGAACAGGCGATTGAATGCCGTCTGCGGAATATCAATAGGTAGGTATTTCTTAAATATTATTTTGCTCTCAATTTTATTTTTCGTTAGTTCTGTGCAATGACCGAACCTGTAACGTATGACTTCGTAGCATAAATTCTCAAAATGTAAAGTGATAAATCGTTGTGATTTATTTCATTTGTAACTTGTGTTCAGTAAGTATAAAGTTCAAAATTATTACCTGATTCGTACACGAATTCAGATCGTCACTAATTTAATTTGTGATACCCAATGTGATACCGCGCATATTTTCACACTAGTCTGCGAAAAGATCGGTGTGCCATAACAAAACCCAATTCATAACAACTGAAACAGATTTGTAACATATTTTTGTTTCTTTCCATTAATGAAAATGTAGGGCTACTAAATTTTTTGATCTAGCAACGAAATATTAAAAGCTACAAAGCTTTTCAATTACAGTATGTGTTTTTTAGCTCTCTTTGAAGTTTCAAGGACTTGCAAAAGAGTTTAATAGTTTACTACAACTATAGTTACTTTTTTTATTTCGAAAGTTTGTGCATTTTAAAAGTTCCAATTATAAAAGTACGATACTTACTTACTTTTGTAGGTCAGTGTAAATTAGGAATAATACATTATGTCACATAATTATATCCCCCTTCCCAAGAAAAAAAACCTTTTAATCTCGTCAAAAGACTTATGTAGATTAAGATATAAAATTTTAACTAATGCAATCTTTTTCAGACTTTCTGCCACTCGGTACAGCAGCATTGATGAACAGAAGAACACTTATAACGTCGGCAAACTACTTGGAACCATACAGTAACAGGATGAAAGACTTAAGGATATGGTGCTTGGGAAGAGAAGGACTACATACTACTCCGTATAGATACCGGGTACGTACTGAAATAATTTTTTTAAACCGTCAGCTGTTGCAACAAACTGTCTTGTTTTTGAAATCTTTTATTAAGGGCTGATTGATGATTTTATTTTAACTGAAGAATAAGTTTGGCACATTGACAGTTTTAGTACGGGAAAAATGTCAAAATGACAAGGTTATTCTTCAATTAAAAGTTATCTGACGATTGAAAAATCAACCCTTAACTTTACAATGTATTCGTATGGGTCAAATCTTGCAAGCTGAATTAGACTGACCTCCTGACAATCGATTGAGCTAAATATCTATAATAATTTTGTATATCTACACGTGTTTGATTTCATAATTCGGATTACATCCTAGACTACATCCCACTTAACATCAGGTGCGATTGTGGTCAAATACCTGCCTTGTTATGCATGAAAAAAAACAATGAAATAATGATTTCAAGGACCTAGTCTGATGATGGAGCAGGTAGGTGGCGATTGGAACTCTGAGACGAAACAATGAAATCATTTCAAGTATAGGCTCGTTAGTATTGTTTTTAAAGATGATTTTTTTATTAATAATTTCAATTAGGTATGGCGATTTAGAAGATTGTTTCCAAAGAGTCAAAATCCTGAGCATTGGCATGGACCGCGGGGGGTGCACGTGCCTCGTCACGACGTATCCGTGATACACAGCATGGATCAGATCTACATATACTATATCAAATCCGTTAGGTATCATTACCCGTACAGATCGTGGCTCATTGGCAAACATGATGAACTTGATGATCGGCTGTGGTTTGCGGGCTCAGGTTAGTATTTTTATGTATCAACACAACAGTATTAAATTAATTTCTGAAAGATTTATTTCTTACAAGGTGTACCATCTGTAGGTAAATCTGTAAAGGACATCATCCATTTTGGTCCAAAATCAAAAGTGCCGGCCAAAAAATAAAAGTGCTGTATTCTGATACGTCCGCCTTACCATTTATTACTATGGCACCAAAGCTGTAGCACCACTGTGCATCGTAGTATTTGAGTTCTAAAAATTATATGAAACGACTGACTTTGATCTCAAATACTACGACGCACAGTGGTGCTACAGCTTTGGTGTCATAGTAACAAATGCTAAGGCGGACGTATTCTGTCAGAATACAGCACTTTTTTTTATTGGCCGACATTTTTGATTTTGAACAAAAAATGTATGAATCGTCGATGAATTTTAGATCTCAAATACTCGACGCACAGTGGTGCTACAGCTTTGGTGCCATAGTAACAAATGCTAAGGCGGACGTATTCTGTCAGAAGACAGCACTTTTTTTATTGGCCGACACTTTTGATTTTGAACAAAAAATGTATGAATCGTCGATGAATTTTAGATCTCAAATACTCGACGCATAATGGTGCTACAGCTTTGGTGCCATAGTAACAAATGCTAAGGCGGACGTATTCTGTCAGAATACAGCACTTTTTTTTTTATTGGCCGACACTTTTGATTTTGAACAAAAAATGTATGAATAGTCGATGACTTTTAGATCTCAAATACTCGACGCACAGTGGAGCTACGGCTTTGGTGCCATAGTAACAAATGCTAAGGCAAACGTATTCTGTCAGAATACAGCACTTTTTTTTGTTGGCGCCGGCACTTTTGATTTTGGACCAAAAATATATGAAACGTGGATGATGTCCTTTTGCTGCGTATTTCTCACTTAATCAGAGTGTCGTGCTAATACTAATAACGAGGTCGTGGTTTTGATCCCCTCATGGCCCATCCTTTGTACTTTTGGTACAGAGGTACCATGATGTTGGACTATGACGTATAAGCATGGTGAGGTACTTTTGAAGATATTGAAGAACCTTTTACCAAATAACTGACTGAAAAATTGCAATGGAGCTGCTTTGTATACGAGGCGAAAATTATTGTAATAATGATAAACTTCAGTCAATGTAATTTGTGTGATTGTGAGTTTTCATGTTTGCATTCACAGGATACGAGTACCTTGAGCATATAGCAGAAAACTACAAGATATTCTTCGCTAACCAAACAAAGGACGAAATCGTGGATTGTTCAAAATACCTTCCGAAGTGGTGGGGCAAGTTCATATGTATCAGGAACAGCCACGGATTTTCTGGTGTACCCAACGGTGGTGGACTTTATACGATATATGGAGATGAAGACTATCTTACTGGAGTTGGGTGTTTTGAGATAAGGTTTATATTTATTTGCTATATGTATAATTTCGAAGATGTCGCGAAAGGCGATTAAGGTACTTTCTCTCTTTCTCAACCCTGGCCAGCCGTGGGAAGTTTAGGTCAACTCCACCATTTGCCTCTGATGAATTAGAAAGGTCTTGCTCCTTTAGTGGAGAATCAGTGACCTGATGATGATGATGAGGAATATTATAACTATTTTAGTTTGTATTATGGAACGACGCCTAAATTAATAATTAATTATGGATGTAAACCTGCAACTGACCTAAATATTTCAAATGTTCAAATCATATTTTTCATTATTTTATTACTTTACCGCTGATTTATTATTGTTTCTTTTTTTTTTCTTCAGATATAACGAAGACCGGATACTGGTGTTCACAGATCTTAGGTATTATGTTGATTGGATTAATATATTTGCCAACATATCAAGAGGAGAATACTATGAATACGCCTACCCTGAATGGAGCATTAACTTGGGACTGCTTTACGATGGAGGAGTAAATTATCCATACATTCCGATGTGGCAGATTCAGAACGATATGTTCCCTCTTGGGAGGAAAAAAAAGTGATTTTGAGACATCTAACACCTCGGTTCTCGTCACTAACTTTTCGTAGATCGTTACAACCACACAGTAAACTGTACCCTTAATGTAATTCCCATACCATTGAAATCTCTGGAAAGAAAATTGAAGTGAGTGGGTACGAGTAATGTAGCGTCACTAAACCAGCTTACACTTCTACTGTGATTGCCAAGTTGTGATGGCACAATTACGAGCTTTCGTTTCAAATGTTTATTCTATCTGCCATATTTGAAAGGAAATGTAGACTTAAACAGTTTTAAGTCTACATTTCCTTTCAATTTCAATTCTTTTTGATTTTTGTTCAAAAATCAATAAATATAATTTTGCATGATCGTATTACCGGAATTACTGTGTACCTATGTTACGTGCAATGCTAATAAAATCTAATAAAATCGAATTTATCTTTTTTACTTAAATTGGCACTAACTTAAAAATTATATAGGTACCTACCTACATAGTTACGTTTGGTATCTTGTACTTATAGATGAAACAACCAATTGATTAAAAATGAAATTATCCAAAACATAATCTAATAATAATAGTTTTTCTTTAAATACACCTACTCACGCCTTAATATTTAACAAAACATTTAATACAAAAGCATTTAATCTCTCCGTTTAAAAGAATTCTTTATGAAAGTTAGCTTTCAAGAGAAAAACATGACTTTCTTTTCTAAACAGTACCTATCTTAGCGGAGCTTTAATAGATCCGATTATTGTTGATACCCCATCTCAGCTACAACGAAATTGTTTCATTCAATTATTATGCGGACTCTGTGACAGTATGGCGGCCTAATGGCTTTGACGTAGATTGCCGTAGTGGACAATTGAAGTGGCAAAATGACAGGATGCACAAAGTGAATTCACAGTGACTTGTAAGACCTAAGACCTCGCGATAAATCACAGGTCAAAAGGTAGTACCTAAATGATTGAAAAAGGAAGGTAGAAAGGATTCAATTTCCCTGCAATTCCCAAAAATTCCGCTCCTTGAGAAAGCTCCACGAACCAACATCTAGCAAACCGATACAACCAACGATCGAAACAACCAAATCGACAATGCGAGACAACTATTGTATATAGATGTAAATGGTGTCAAAATTTTCAAATTTTTTATTTCATATGTTCTATACTTTAAGATGTATACTAGGAAGACACTGGCTCCTGAAATTATAGTTTTATAAAATGTCACAATGTTACATCAATAAAGATTTATATTTCTACATTTTCTACATGAACCCAGAAGCAACGATCGAAAGCGAAAGAAATAAAATATGTTTGGTGTTTTTCGAATTAATTCAAAAAATCAATACCAAAATACGTCATTATGACACATAGCTCACGAGATCACACACATCAATGCTCCTGAACCAAGAGCATGATTACGTTCGTTGGAGCATGGGTGTGTATGCTGATTGAAAAAATAAAAATTCTGATTGGAACGAGGATATCCCGCGGGATTCCTTTAATATTACTCCATGGTAAATATTTTTGAGGGAAATGCGTTAAATGCCTTCACTGAACCATTTGCCAGATGGAGAGATTGGTAGTTCAGGGCAAGGTGGAAGGCAAGAGAGCACGCGGTCGATCGCCAACCCGCTGGATAGACGCCATCACAAAGGCTACTGAGTCCATCATGATCCAGTGTACTCGCGACGCCTCTAACCGTCAGAAATGGAAGCACATCGCAAGGAGAGCTACTCTCGGAGATGACACGAACACCCCACCATCTTCATAATAATATGTTTTTTTTAACAATCATTTTAAATCATTAAAAAAATATTTCTTATTGAAATATGTTTAACTCAAAATTCTATGGTAAGTAATNACTAATAATTCTAAATATGTAAAAGCTGTAATTGTTATAGTCTAACTATTGTATTTGTATTTGGGGACATAGTGTGGTGCTTTACAAGTAGCAAATTTAAGACGTTATTGTTAAATTTGAGGAGGAGTGTTGAAATACATAAAGCACAACACTATGATCGTCAATTGATTTGCACTTCACTAGTGTCAAAAATTTTTCCTCTTCTCTCTGGTCGCGCCGAGCGTCCCACCGGTGTTAATTTGTATTAATATAAAATGTGCTGAAATAAAAGCAAGTTGATCTACAAACAGTTTATCATTATTCTCAATAAAGTATGTAATCTGTAAGTCTAGATATTAGCATGTCACTACCTTGTTTAATATACCACGCAATTTCGTATACCCATTATGAGATACACTATACAAGAATGCATGGTAAATTAAGTGAACTGCTCCTGAATCGAATGTACCTACTACTGCTATTTCTATTTATTTATATTAACCGGCAGACAGTGGTGACTGAGTTTGTTGCGGCGCTTCTTCTCAGCACTTGCCAAAATTAAATGTTGGTCTCGAAGCGCTGGTAGGGTAGAAAGATTATGAGACATGTAGAGGCTCCTTAAGAGCAATATGACGATTTGTAAGAACTATTTATTAGTCTAAACAAATAAAGAAATTTTGACTAAAATCCGCCTTAAATGTAATAATTTATTATTTCTGTTTTGCCCCTTTTATTCAACAGCAGTCTTAAGGAAAACGAAGAAATAAGGTTAAAACATTATTTTATTTCGACGTCATTGTAAATAGGTAAGAAAAAAGTTAGTGTTTCAAAGCTGTAAATACTTCTTTAATTGCTATAGATTTTTCCAAAAAACTGTGTTTGTTCATAATATAGTGCAAGCAGGAAAGGAACACGAAAAACACCAAGATGCAGGAATTTGGCAAAATACCTCACTTATTAAGAGAACGCTTATTCGCTGATCCCCAAACATCTCATTTTAATAAAGGCCTGTCTATTCCCCATCTTAATTCCTCGCCTCTATAGAAGTTCTGAACAAAGGGTCTGTCTGTGTGAAATATAGTCGCTCCATTGTCCAGCCGTTTGATATATTGACTCCTATCTCTGGAATAGTATGAATTATGCCTTGAAAAGAATCGACGTTTCTTGGATTTTTGGAATTCCGTAGCCAAATGGCAAAATAAGTTGCCCTTATAGATTCGTAATGTCTGTCTGTTCGTATGTCACAGCTACTTTTTTCCTAAACTATAAGAGCTATACTGTTGAAACTTGGCATGTAGATGTATTATGTGAACCGCATTAAGATTTTTACACAAAAATAGAAAAAAAAAATTGCGAGAGACACTTCCAAAGTGGTAAAATGTGTATATGTGTGTGTGTGGGTGTGTGTGTGTGTGGGTGTGTGTGTGTGTGGGTGTGTGTGTGTCTTCTTACTTCTAAACTAAGAATGATAAAACTAAAAAAAAAATATAATGTACATTATCATCAAAACTACCAACGACAATTGGTTTGAACGAGTAAGTAGATTTTTTAAATAAATTTTAAATTTTTAAAGTTACTACTTCTTTCCTCATGAACGCGTAGAGATATTAAATTTAAATTCATTTCAAATACACAGCTATGTACCTTAAAGCTGTAACAAAATCAAAGTTATATACTCGGACTTACGGACTCGCACACCTAGGGTTCCGTACAAACCTGTTGTACGGAACCCTCGGTGCGCACATCCGACTCGCACTTGGCTAATTTTCTGCAATGAATTAGCCGTAGTTGGTGATAGCTGAGTCTTAGTACACAGTCGTTGGGATCATTTATCAACGAGTTGAATGCCGAAAAACTGGATAGAGGAACTATTTTTTGGTGTTACGGAAATAACTCGACCTTCGGTGGGAGTAAGCACATTAATTGTATTTGCTGTTACAAAAATAACTCGATATTGAATGATACGATTTTTTCACGAAACCCTAAATTTGTTTCTGTTAAGCTTACATAATTTTGTTTGTTAACTTAATGTCTTTGAAAGAAGCACCTGATTCACACAGGCTTTTTTTGTGTGAATTTTTATTTAACAACCGGTCAAAAGCACTTGCGACCATGGAACGTAGTGTGGGCAGGCCCCCCACTAGGTGGACCGACGATCTCGTGAGGGTCGCGGGAGGTGCCTGGCGTACGACCGATTGTTGTAGACATCCTTGGGGAAGGCCTTTGTCCAGCAGTGGAAGTCATTTGTCGTTTGGCTGAAACGAGATTAGAACAAACAAAATTAATTCCTGATTAAGAAATACCTTTGAAGAATGTTTGGGTTGTATGTAGTTATATGCATGCTATGGTTAATGGTTAAAAGGTAATATAACGTAATAGTACGTCCTTATTGTCGATCTTCTGCACACTCTGGTCCAAAATGAATCAACATTTTTTCCATGATTTTATTTCTGAAGCTCTGTCATACAATAAAAAGAACATAGCGTTATCTACACTGACAAAAACAGGCCCCACTACAAAACGTTGTAAGTTGCAAGCCTCGACAAATCGCGACTCGAGAGCCGTCTCAAATATTATTTCTGTATCATCGCAAGCGTAAACAACTCCTTGACTTGAGTGAACATTGGCCCTACCACAGAATTTTGGATTTTTTACTTAGGCTCTTTTACGTTGCACCCACAATCGTGCGAGTTTTTTCCGGCAAAAGTTCCGGTAACTGACTTACGACTGCATCACGCGTTTCTTCGTCTTTTTGTCCGTGCGTTGCCCGAAATCTTACTGCTCACACTGCTCAATAACCACGGACAAAATATTTGTAGTATTTAGTCCTACCAATATTTTTATGGGTGATATGGTTTTTTAAGGGTAGCTGTAGTTGATACCACGATAAACTAGTGTTCAAATATACTCCACGTAATTATTACTTATCTGTGTTATTACTTAATTAAAATGCTGCGCAAAAATATATATTTTTCCAAAAGCTAAAGACTTTAAACAACTGCTGTATTGTTAGAAGTTTAAGTAAATAATTTAGTACCACTTCAAGGAGTCTTTTAACATTTTTATATTTATCTTGTTGTATAGTTAACTCCTCACGCCTGGTCAGACAGGTTTTTTTTATGTGACAGGAGGCAAACGAGCCGACGGATCACCTGATGGTAAGTGATTGCCGTCGCCCATAGACATAAAGAGCCCCGAATGTCCCTTCGTTAGTCAATCTCGACTATGCATAATCACAAATTCAGGAACTACTTATGAGGTAAGCTTATCCTTGAACAAAGCAAGTAACAGTTTTTAGGGTATGAAACAAAAAACAAAACTCTTAGTAGGGGTAATAATGATAACAAGTTGACTTTTATTTGCTCAAGTATTTAGGAAGAACGGTACGTGACTTGGAATATACTATAGGGGTTTCAGACGTTATTGGGTATTAGATACCAGTATATGCCAAATGCCAAGCCATTTCCAAGAATGCTATTGCCATTGTATTTTAACTATGGCTTACTATGTTTTGTTGTGTTCCAGAAAAATGATTCGATAATATAAGGATCGAGTTGCATTGTTCCACGGAGGTGGAATGGGGATGTTGCCTGGGTCAAAAAGCAAGAGTTTTAATTAGTCCGTCAGTTAACTTATCAAAAAATACTCTACACGTATTTTTCACTTTTTCAAACTAATGAAAATTTAAAGAGATAAAGCGCCCCAAAGTTCATAAGAAGAGGCCCGTGACGTCAACGCTTGCTTAAAAATGCCGCACGTTGTGACGTCGTGCGCAACTTCAACGCACCATAACTATGTAATTATTTGTTAGATTGACAAATAAAAATATATGTGTCCAATATTTTTTGATATTAAACATTACGGACTAAAAAAAATTTTTTAGGCAACTAGCCTATTGTGTACAGCAATCGTAATCATTTGGCAGCTCATAACGTACGATAAAGTCAGTTAAACAAAGCGTTTGGCAGAATAATTGTATGTTAAACTGTCAAAATGATTACGATTGCTTTACACAATTCCACCTCTGATCTGTATCATCTGGGATCATACTCCGTAATGAGTGACTATATCTTTCTCTCTCTCGCTTAGGCTTTACACGAAAATTGTACCTAAATATTATAATCGATTTTGTCAGTAAATATAAACCGATAATGCTCATACCTTTAATCTGTTTTATGATACTCATAGGTAATGGATTAATACATATTATGTATTAAATGTCCCCATTTCAATTTCTCCAAAATAAGTAACATAAGGGAGAGTCCGCTAATTTGGACCAGTTTTTTTCAATCCCATTTTACACATAGTTTTCTTTTGTTTTTGCTAATGTCCATGGTATATAATAAAAGATACATTATTCAACTTACTATTTCATAAGTATTAATTAACATAATTGTTGTATATTTAGCACAAATCAACAAAGTACGAGTTCAGAGCTTCGGTCCAATTTAGCCAACCGGTTCGATAATTTGTACCACAGGGTTACTAAATTGGATTTCAATAAATTTCAAGCCTTTAAAAAAACTATGGCAAAATATTATACGATACATTCTTAAAAAATTAGGAAACGAAGAGGAACAGTACTTAATAACATAGACAATCGATATTGTTTTACTCGTTATCACGATTTTGAGTACAAGTTTTGTAATTCCAATTATCGTAACGCACACTTGTACCTAATCTACTTTGCCAGTCTTTTGCTTTCATTTATTGTTAGTCAAACATAACTACGCTATTATAACTTCAAAATATGATTTACTAAAAAAAATTTCAAAATCCTTTGGTAAAGTTCCATACAACTTGATGTGGTACAATTTAGCCGACTAGGTGATAGTGCTTTTAAAAAATCGGTAAAAAATATAGCTTATAAATACCGAAAAATGTTTCAAATAATTGTAATCCACACTAATTTACGCTTCTAAATAATATATTAGAAACACCCTGTGATTAAATTTAACAAAATTACAATCTAAACATGTATTGTCAAAAGTTAGTTGAAAACAATGAAAAATAACTTTTCAAAATAAAACACACGTGTTTGTTGTCACGGCAAAAACCACATGGCCGATATTAATTGATTTTAGTTGTGTATCGCTGAGTGTTGCAATTACAGACATTCAATAAATACTTTAAGAAATATGAGGGTGGTACAATTTACCCGGCGGTACAATATACCGAACTCTCCCTACAGAGTATTGACAAAGGCAATAAAAACAATGAACGAAATACATAGAATAAACCGCCTATAAAAGTTATGGTGACTACATCAAGCTAAACTATGTGGTGTCCTGACTTGCTTGATTTAAGGTCTTATGTCCCCTGGATGGGGAGGATGACGTCCACAACAGTCCTCCATCGCGTTCGGTCTTGAGCTTCATCAATCATTGGTGTAGACCTATGTTCAGCAGTAGACGTCCTGTGGCTGAAATTATGATGGAAAGTATGTATGTTAATACAACTTAGATAGTTCCATCTGAAATGGATGCTTGTATGCTTTTACATTTTCGCAATAATATACACTTTGATAAGAGATCCTTAGGGGTCGATAAAATATCAATGCCATTTATCTAAAGAGAGAAAATAAAAAATGGCGGGCTATGAAAAGAAAGGCAAAGCCAGAATAAAGGATGAATTTATTGATCATATTTTACTGGAGTCTTAAATTGCTTTGAACATTGGTATTTATGACAAAAAGTAAACGACCTTTTCATGAAATAAACGAACAATTTTGTGATTTCGAGAACTTTGAATTTCATTACCATGACTGACAGATATCTTTTTTTTTTTAAATACCTCCAGATAGGCAGTGAAAAATTGCAACAAACGTGTGCAAAAATTAAAATCGACGGTTGCATTGCCTTAAAATACTAAAATACAGTGAATTTTCACAAACATTTGGCTAATAAAACAAAAACGCATCTAATTTTCTTGAAAACTATAATGTCATTGACCCTACCTCGATTGCATTTCCAGCGACATAAAAACAAAAATGGCATCTGATCGGGCGATGAAAAAACAAAATAGCATCTGATCCGCGATAAAGTCATTCACCCCGCCGAGTTATCACAGTTTTTATTAGCATTGTACCGCAACCATCCGAAGATAAAGCTAACCATCCATAAATTGTAATGGCTCCCCATCCCATTTATCAGTGAGATCGTTATTGAATCCTACTGTTTGGCGCAGACGGGCGATTAATCGCAGAAACGATTTGTCTGAAATATGAGTGACAGTGGCGGGAAGCGTTTATTAATAAACTGTATTTGATATAGCAATAAATAATACACAATAGTTTTGGTTGACATAGTTATAAAAATTTGTTTTCATTTGTATAAGTTACCACAGAATTATTAACGCCCATTTTTAATTTTCTTGAGTGATTGTTGCTAAGTTCTGACAGTTAAGTAAAAGTAAAAAAAGTGTAGACTCTTCAAATTATAATTCCAATGGAGATATAATTCTAATTAAGATATAATTCAAATTCTGAAAAATACATAATTTTTAAAAATTATCTGAATGCAACAATCCCCGAGTTATTAGTTCTTCAATGTTTCCAGTTTCTCGCTCTATCGAAGGAACGACTATAAAAAGTACTTTTATGACCAAACGAAGATTTCCCAACGTAAGAAAAAAGATGCAACTACCGTAATTTTTAGTACTTTAAAAAGTCTCCCGTCTACAACCGCCCGACTAATCTTACGATCGTTTGTCGACACAGCTCTTGGGGTGTCGGTAATCCGATCCGAGCTTATTATCTCGAAATATAATGAAACGCCACGATGCAATCTGGCTTAGAGTAGGCGCACACCGTTGATTTTTAGTTGGCCGATAGTTGTGCCCGATTTTAAATTGTACGAAGAATCGGCCAAATCGAATCGGCATAGTGTGCGCACTCCCATACATGCCCCTACTGATCAACTGCCCGACTAAACTATCGGCCGACGAAAAATCAACGGTGTGCGCCTACTCTTAGGCTGCAATACGATGCGCTGTGTTTTGGGGTGGGTGTACCACAATCATGTACGCCATTGAGGGAAATGTATGTATGTAAATGGCTAAGATGCGCGCCATGATACATATCTCGTAAAGTCCGGTCGCCGAGTACGTAGAATTTCGTCCAATGACCCCAAGCTACCCATCCTTATCGGACCAGACTTTAGAGCTGATGGCCGCTGGGGCAGAAAAGTTCTCGAATGGCAACCACGGGCCGAAAGACGTAGTGTGGGCAGGCTCCCCACTAGGTGGACCGACGATCTTGTGAGGATTGTGGGCCGCGCAGGACCGGTTGTTGTTCAAGTCCTAGTCCTTTGGTCCAGCAGCGAACGTCACTAGCTGAAAGTAACGATGAAAATACGTCCTAACATAAAACAATTGTGGTTCGTCTACAACACCCCTTCTAGCAGTCGCTAGTCTACTCCCCTCTGCAATTTGAGACAGGAGCTTATTTATCCCGAAATATTGCTCGCAGCAGTGCAATCTGTCAGAATTGGTGCGTGACCAGAGCACTAATGCTGGGGGATTGTAACCCTTATTACAATGCAGTGTAAGTAGTAAGGCACTTACAGCAATTGCCGTGTCTGGTACGGAATACCTGAGGATCTAGGGTTAGGAGTCAGGGTAAGGGTGTAAAGCAAAATACTTTTGTCTTGAGCATTTTTCATGATATAGAATCCGTTCAGAACGACGTCGCAACGGCCGACCGCTTTAAGCGACGCATGTTTTTGATTTGGATACACAAACCATTCAATTTTCTATCTGTGCGTTCGATTTGCTGCTTCACTTAAGCAAGCATTGTTTGTGAATACGGGCGTTAGTTTCTGAGAGATATGGTCTGAGGTGGAATTGTGTAAAGCAATTTGACAGTTCATAACGTACGATAAAGTCAGTTAAACAAAGCGTTTGACAGAATAATCGTACGTTATGAACAGTGAAATGATAACAATTGCTTTACACAATTCCACCTTTGGTCATACAAAATAGATTTGTTTTATCAGCTCTTTAATGCATTAAAGATAACCTTGCGCTCACCTGAACATATAATAATATTTTCACATAACGGCCTTTCTTAATCTGCTCTCACCTTAGAAAAAGATTTTTAGACCCAATTATACAATTTAATTTGCCCTCACAAGCATTTCGTACGTGAACTCCGCGTACCCCAAAACATGTGATATTTCTAAACAAAACCGCGAAGTTTCACGCTCCAATACCCACGAATGGATTCTAACAAACACCCGCATATCAAGCAGGGAGCCAAATGACATCAAGGGCGAAGCCACATTCTCTTGAGACCCTGATACTCGTATTTTGGCATGTATCTAAGGGGTGGGGCAGACGCACGATTTTTATCTTTGGCATTAACTTTGACGCAATGGGGTAACAAAGTTTGAGTGGAAACCACGTAGTTTCCATCACATCCATTCGTAGTTTTCACGCTATCCACTACGTACTGGATAGCGCAGCGTGAGACGTCGACAAGGTGGACCGTCCGTCGACCTCATAAAGATAGCAGAAAGACGCTGGATGCAGGCCGCTACCAACCAGTGATGACCTATGTTCAGCAGTAGACGTTTTGTGGCTGAAATGATGATTATGATGATATTTAATAAACTTGATTCTTTTTCTTGAAACGCATATCGCAGACCCAGACAACATATAAAAACGAATTATGGTAATATCTACTTCAAGCATTCATACTTGAGTGACGTTAAATAATTCAGGCCTGTAACTGTTATCAGCCCCAATCAAATATTAATATTTGGATTTTTGAAATATCTATAATCTATTTAATTATTTAAGCATTTTTCATAGCAAATAATTTGCAAATTATCAAATAGACAGGTCAGCATTTCGTGGGATTTTAAACAGAATGAGTAGCATTTCTATTACTGCCCTAACACACACTATCGAGCATTCTAACTTGATCCCCCAATCCATACATTGACTAAGACCGCAAAGGTCTCATTACACTGGACAGTCACTCTTTTTAAAAACTATTTTGCTTGAGCCATATTTTGTGTATTCTGCGAGGAAAAAATGAAGCTTCGGCAGCTCAGTAGAATATGGTTAGTAATTCGCTAAACATAATATTACCTTTTAGAATATTATGTTCATCTTCGAAGAGGGTTTAATATATCGCTTATAGAGGGTTTACCGTACGTTTTGATAGCAAAGTAAGAAAAGTTCGATGTTCGAGACGAGGAGATCCGTAAACGAACTAAAGTCGCTGGTATGGTCCGACGGATTAGCAAGCTGAAGTGGCAATGGGCAGGGCACATAATACGCAGAACTGACAGTCGATGGGACAGCAAGGTTTTCTCTGGAGTAGAAGCCACATACCGGGAAGCGCAGCGTAGGACGTCCACCTACAAGTTGGACCGACGACCTCATAAAGGTAGCAGGAAGGCGCTGGATGCAGATGCACCAACCGGCCTTTGTGGAAATCATTTGGGGAGGCCTATGTACAACGTTCTGCAGTGGACGTCCTATGGCTGAAACGATGATGATGAAATGTTTCAAAAGAGAACAGAAATGGAATAACGGAATTCGTACCTACAGTAATAATAGTGTAAAACAATCAACAAAAAAGATACACGATAGTGGAAGCGCTCTGCAGTAATAGCCTTTAATATTTTGCGGTCGTCGAATTTAGTTTTAAAATTTCGTAAATGCGACGCAAAAGCCCATTTAGTTCGGCCAAAGTTATATTGGCGCGTGTAAAAGTGCCCCTTACAGACTGAAAATAAACTTTTGCCATATTTGCTGTGAGTTTTACCGCAATTGTTGAATAAATAATAATTTATTGTCTCTTTTTAGTCTATTTTGGTAAGCCGATAAAACTCGACCATGAAAATCCATTTGAATATTATTTTACTTTTAACGATTTTAGTATTGTTTACCATTAAATGGATTTTTAAATGCGGACGTTGCGTGTCGTTTTCTTATAATTATGATTATTGAAAACGATACATCATGGCCAGAGTGAAATGGTTTATTGATTCATTTAAATCAATAAAGGTAAATTAAATGTCCCTCGATTTTCCTACTTTTTCCTACCTAGGTAATCGAATTAAAGACATACGAATTCTCACAATCATGTCTCGGGCGCAAAATCCACAATCCTCATCGTGTGTCGGTTCCCGTTGAAAACCAGCTTCTCGACATAACGTTTGTGTTATGTCGCGAATATTGCTGAGGCGCCTCTTCAGCATAGCTTCTAAATTTGAATAATGACTATGTACTGAATACTTTATAATAGGTATGCTGAATAAAGTATTCTTAATCTATTTTACTGCAACTAGCTACTTACAAGATGCTTCAAGCAAACTTACCTCGTGACACGTTCTTAAAGTGTGTGCAGACATTTTTAAAATGGCCGAGATAGAAAGCTCTCAAGATTATCTCTGAAGGCAGGCACGATCAGATAAGGACTGTCCAGTCAGCGTCTTGCAAATGGCACAGTTTAAAATAACAAGTAGTAAAACATTTCCAATGCCTTCATCTTTACCACACAGTAAGACCCGGTTTCAAAGCGAAGATGAGAGAAGATGTGCTTGAATTCACCAGAACCAATCAGATTTCACGTTGATCGATTGGTACGTGGACGTCCTATGGCTGAAATTATAATGATGATGATGATGAATCAGATTTCGTTATTTACACATTCACCTCTTCACTCAGCTACAATTCGGAAATCTGATTGGTTATTATTAATTTTTTTTGGTAGAATGGACGAATAGTTTTGGAAATTGGACAAAAAATAAAGGAAAGTCAAATAAAACATCGGCTTGGTTCTAAACATCTAATTCATACAAGATAATAAGTAATTATTATCTTTCACCAAGAATTCGAAAAAGGGTTATTATGAATTTATATGAGAGAATTGTAGATGAATCCTCAATTGTAAATCAGTTAGTTTTGATTGTATTCAAGTGTTGCTCATCGGACTAAACATTTTGGCATCATATTTAGTTTTATTAGGTGCGATTTAGCAACTAAATTACATTCTAATGTGCGGTCTTTATGTATCGAGATGCTAAATACAAACATTACTTACTATTCCCATTATACTGTGGCTATAGTAAAGGCAGACTGACTGGACGCTGGATGCAAAGTTCTGAACGTTTACTCGAGATAAATGAGGTCTTATTAAAGTTTTAAACTCAGTTTCTTGAAGGATATTTTACCAGCTCATTACAATAATATTATGTGAATATCAGTAGTACATCAAGTCATAAGTACCTGATAACGATAGTGACTAGAAAGATTTCATTACATACCTGAAATTTCCAATACCATACAAAAGCTTAAATTTTTCACTACATCTTTGACACTTTTAAAATCTTCCTTTGGGTTGCTATCAGACAGTGTCCTAAGTCGATAAAAAATTTAAGAAAATTTTATTAATTTTATTTATTCGGTGGGACAGATTCTACAATAAAATTAACCAATACGAGTATTACCATCTGATTGTAAGTCATACATTATTATTGATCTAAAATGGTGCACGCTTAATCAGTCATAACATCTATGATATTCGCTCGATTCATCGAAATCGTATATATCGTCTATTTTTTCCATTAAATATTTAACGACTTTTAAACCCTATCTAAATAGTCTAAACAAACAAAAAAAAATACTTTGACACAAGTGACCAATAAAACTTTATATTTTCCATTTAACACTCAAAGTAATTCATAACGTCCTCCACACGTTTTTCACTAAAGCAATTCAAACAAACACCAACTCCATCATGTATTCATTACTAGAACCGGAGCCAAATAAAACTTTCCGGTTGTGGTTGAATCAAATTCCCAGCAAATGAGTAACAGCTCTATAAATCAATTATGGAGGAAACTCGTTTGTTCGGCCGATGTAAATTACAATTTGTACCTCTGCACGCCCCTACTACCCTCCCTTAAACGATTTGGGAAGTATACGAGTACATGTATGGCAGTAAACAATAGACTGAAAGACCCATAATAGCCAGTTTTCAGATTCTCGAGAACTATCAAGTATAAAATAAAATAAAATTTAAAAACTAGAGCGTATCGATCAATTACCTCAATTGGGATTGGAACAAATGAGCTACGGTGATATCATGAAGAACCAGTATTATGTTTTCTACGATAAGGCATCACTATGTGTATGTAGGCAATAGTTGACAACGCATCATGGCCCTGTTAATAAGTATACNATTTATTAGTCTACGTCTATTAGTTTCGACGTAATTGTTGAACAAAGATACCCCTTCCCAGCGGTTTCCATAGCGCACGGGACATGCGAAAATGCACTGCCTGAAAGAATCACACAACCTATTCCGATTACTATGGAAACCGCTGGGAAGGGGTATCTTTGTTCAACAATTACGTCGAAACTAATAGACGTAGACTAATAAATTTACATTCGTTTTGTAGAATAGCTCAAATACTAAAAATACAATGCAAATAAAACATACCTTAACGACCTGGTTTTTCTTGTGTTGGAAAATAACTGAAAAAGAAATGAAAAAAGTAATGTATTTTTCTAATTAAATCCATTCTTACTCCCATAAAATGTACGAAATTTGTGTCTGTTTTCTTCTTCTACTAATAGATAATTTTATTGGCTATCGTATGATATAAAATATTTGCATATTAATGTTAAGCTAACCACGCATTCACTTGTTTTTTAAAGAAGAGGTGTAAACTAAAAATTTAAAACTTAAATCGATGTAATTTTTCGAGAAATGGGTCAGGCCCCAAATTTTGAAGTATTTTTATCGATAAAATTGTCCCTAGATTTTGCCCTTAAAGTTTGATCACTACAAGCCCGGACACACTGTATACAGTGTGAGTCACGTTAAAGTGTACATATGAAAATAGATGAAACTAGACCTATTTTTATCGACAAAAAAGAGGTCAAAAAATTTTTGAAATTTTTTTTTAATTTTTTATAGAATTTTTTTTCTTCAAATTACTTATTGTAAAGAAAACGTAATAACTTTTAAACTAAGCGGTATATCCTGATAAAATAAAAACAGTAATAATGCTAAATAACAGGCGATACTAAAAAAATACATAAAATATACAAAAAAGGCCAACAAATAATAAAAAAATATACTTTTTGAAAAAAAATTGCTTTTAAATTCGTGTTTTTTTGGTTATTTGATAAATTTCTTCAAAAAATGCCCCTATAACCGGTGGTTTTTATTACTTTGTATTATTCTCTATCGTATTACCTTCGTAAAACCAAAAATCGCATGTCTCTATGCCTATCACAACGTTTGCAATGATCGTTTGAACTAAGCCTCTCCGGGCGCGCCATTCAACGCTTCGTTAACAACGAAACTGAAAATGGCTCTACATTTGTAATTTTGATAAAGACAAGTTAGATTTCAAATAAAAACAAAAGATTTCGAAGTAAAATAAGCATTTTAGTTAAAATTAAAATTGTCTCTACATGTAGCGGAGAATAATGTTGTGGCAGGCCTTTGTTCAAACGATCATAGCAAATGTTTTGATAAGGATAGAGACATGCGATTTTTGGTTTTACGAAGGTAATACGATAGAGAATAATACAAAGTAATAAAAACCACCGGTTATAGGGGCATTTTTTGGAGAAATTAATAAATAACCAAAAAAACACGAATTTAAAAGCAGTTTTTTTTCAAAAAGTATTTTTTTTTATTATTTGTTGGCCTTTTTTGTGTATTTTATGTATTTTTTTTAGTATCGCTTGTTATTTAGCACTATTACTGTTTTTATTTTATCAGGATATACCGCTTAGTTTAAAAGTTATTACGTTTTCTTTACAATAAGTAATTGGAAGAAAAAAAATTCTATATTTTTTTTTTTAAAAATCTCAAAAAATTTTTGACCTCTTCTTTGTCGATAAAAATAGGTCTAGTTTCATTTATTTTCATACTAGCTTTCCGCCCGCGGCTTCGCCCGCGTGGAATTTTGTCTGTCACAGAAAAACTTTATCGCGCGCGTCCCTGTTTCAAAAACCGGGATAAAAACTATCCTATGTTCTTTCCCGGGACTCAAACTATCTCTATGCCAAATTTCATCAAAATCGGTTGCGAGGTTTAAGCGGGAAAGCGTAACAGACAGACAGACAGACAGACAGACAGACAGACAGACAGACAGACAGACAGACAGACAGACAGACAGACAGAGTTACTTTCGCATTTATAATATTAGTTGGGATGTACACTTTAACGTGACTCACACTGTATAACAAAAGTCTTCTAGGTCGTGAATCGGTACTGTTTCGGAGATATTTTGTTCTAATTTGATCCTCTTTCACCACAAATATTCAATTATAAAAATAAAATTCCAAAACCAAAACGTACTCAATTTTCGAACCGCTCGCACCAAAAAATATCGAGCACGTTCCCAAAAACTGGTGGTACGTCCTCACCCCGTTGACAGGATGATTATTTATAACGGCATTAAGGTTTTCTCGCGGTGGAATATTATGTCAATACATCACCAGCGCCGCGTGTGCGGGCGTTCTGATATGTGTGATACAATAGCGAGTGTTGTACAGAATCGGATACCTGATTCTATAAGTTTTTAGTGGATAGGAATCCTAACAATGTAAGATTTCTATAATTAACATCAATCACAAATTAGCGCGCTCTGAAAAGGCCCCACATATAGAATTTAAACCCGCACTGGTCTCACTGAGTATGAGTGGAGTTAACCCACAGTTGTATAATAAATGGTAGTATTAAAGATTTATCATGAATTTTATAAAGATTTCGGACCGAGGAGAGTAGCTAAATAACTAAACTAATCTAAATAACAGTTGATTTTCATAAACATTTTCAAATTCCATTTCCAAAATGTAATTCATTTGTTGTGACGTATCTAAAAACAAAAGATTGTTGACATTGCTTAAACATAAGTATTTATTCAACTTTTTAATCATGCAGATTATTTACGAAAGGTCACAAAGTACCTAAAATGTGAATCAAATAGTTTATTAATTTAACCTGCCGTATTTTAAGCTCTGAATAGTCCCCAATAACAATGTTGGAGTGAATAAAGTTATTCCAACACATAAACCACTTACGAATTTACCACCGAACCCCCGTCACTGTTTTATCAACTTTGTTTTTCAGTAAAAATGTGTAATTGTAATTAGTTTTAAACTTTGTTGATTTTTTGTTATTAGTTGTTTGTAACTGATGACATTGTTGTTTTAATTTTGTTTGGTATGGGTTAGTATTTCAATTGTTTTGGAATGCTTTTTAAAAATACATTTGCGTTGTTAAAAACGTTGATTTTAGTTTTTGTGCTTTATACCGTGTGGTAGCTTTAGTAATAACAGTTATTAATAAGTTGACTTGAACCGAATATAGTTAAATGGAATAAATTCGTTCAAATTTCAAGTTTAGTGACAAAACTTCGACTAACTTGTAATTATTCATGACATTCACTGAATTGTTGACACTGTTTTAGTGAATGAATTATTAAGCACCTATCAAACGCTAGGTAAGAATTCTAAAGACGTTGTAGAAAACTAGAAAGAAACTCTATATTTGGGACTAACTTATACATAAATTACAATATCAAAGAAGCTCAATTAGAATACCACATACCTAGTACGCTTTTACACTTAGTAGCAGAACTTTTTATTTTGGGAAAATTATGCTACGAGTATGTAGGTATGTAAAATTTCCAATGATATTTTTGTATTTCGAATTTCTTATTATCTCTTATCTTCAAAACTTCGGTTCTCCGTAGCTTAAGGGTCAAAATAGTCATCTGGAAAGGTCGTAGATTCAAGTCCCACCTTAGACGACGGTTCCAAGTTTTAAATCATAATATTTAGATACCCAATCCATCTCAGCAGCACGTGAGAAGTGTCGGCTTAATCCTCCATTTTTATCTGCCAAATTAGCCCATATAATTATGCCCAGAGGCACGAAAACGACCGAATGGTAGAAGTTCTCTTGCGATGCCTATAAAAGGAACTGTAAATATGCCAAAGTACATAAAAATCTGAGATTCAAATAGTCCTGGATATATAAGGGTTAGAGAACGTCGTGCTCCTGCAGTAAAGACAATATGTCCTGATGATGATGATATTTTAAAAATATCAAAAGTTTAGTACTTAAAGATAAACAATGATCCTTTGTCTGTACTCGCACAGGCACGACAGTCGGACGTAACATTCATCACTGGAACAGTCTCACAGTTATGAGACATTTTTTGGGACAAAAACTTTGATGTCTCTGGCGTTTAGATCCACAGAGTAGAGATATAAGTTGATTATCGAGATACGTCCGCCTTTTGTATCGACTCCCTGGGTTGTCTAGAAGAGACCGCTTCCTAGGAATGAGACCGCCTAAATGAAGTCACCAATAACCGGCAACTTGTATTTTTTTAATTCAGAATAGGGAAGCTGATGGAAAGTGATGATAGGTGGAAACAATCTTAACCTGGAATCCTGAACCACAGAGGAACTGGCTATCTTACCTCCAACTGCCGAAACACAAGAATATTAACATTTACGCTATGGTGACAGACTTCGGTAAGGTAGTGGTAACCTGGCGAAATTAAAACAAGCCCTATCACCAACCAAATTGAACAGAAAAATCTGCCCTCACCGGGAGTTGAACTCGGGACCTCTGGATCTGAAGTAGGTGGTCTTTCTACTAGACCAATTACAGATACTGTTGCATTATTGGTGTTAACTACCTTATTTACTGTCTGAAAGTTTAAAATGAATTGTTAAACCAGCTTCAAACCTATTTGTCAGCTGAAACTGCTTACTCTGTGTCCCTCCGTCCAAGCCGTGCGGTCGTTATGCGTTAACGCGAAATAAATGTGCAACCGGGAGGTATTTCACTTCATTTGTAGTAGTTTTGTTTTTGTGGCGGCTAACGGCGCGAGCTTGCGTGGAACCTATGGTGGAACGGATCGGTATTAAGCTCAAGACACATGGAGTTGACGAGCGGAGAGAGGAAAAGCGGTTCTATTTGACTTTTGGTACGGTTTCAATCTGCTTGTCTACTTGACTACAAAGTGTGTTGCTGTCTATCTCAGCAATGTAACGAAATAGTCGCATAGTGTGACACAGATCACGAACATCAGATCCGAACTACGAGTACATCAGCCAAGTCAAATGGTTAACTTTAATCTAGCGAACTACGAATGCTTAGGTACTGTACTTTTTTCAAGATTCTTTTACCTTTTTTTTGTCACCTGTCATGTGCTGTCATGTCATTGTACTGGAACTTCGAACTCGTCATGTATTATTCTGATTGCGTTGTAAGTCCAATGGCAGCTTAACTTTCCCACGGGACGAACTTGGCATTGAGTTTTTTAGGAGTCAAGTTGATCTACAGTTGGCAGAGCCAGCTAAATTCCGGTCGCCGAGCAGATAGAATTTCGTACAATG
The DNA here is from genome assembly GCF_004193835.3 of Ostrinia furnacalis. Taxonomy (NCBI): domain Eukaryota; kingdom Metazoa; phylum Arthropoda; class Insecta; order Lepidoptera; family Crambidae; genus Ostrinia; species Ostrinia furnacalis. Next base: position 145,396 of record NW_021132158.1, on the reverse strand, counting down.
ACCCCAAGCTCGCGACAGCACGCGCGAGCGATAAGGATGAGTAGCTTGGGGTCATTGTACAAAATTATATCTACTCGGTGACTGGACTTTACACAGGTGTTACAGCTGGGATCAAGGTGTAAGGATAGTCGTGGTAAAACTCTATATCGCTCCCGCTAGCGCTCTTGTCTGAGTAGAATAGGCCTAGGTTTTGTTACTTCCACTGCTAGGCTGCGTTTTACTACGCACTTGGAAAGGGAATGGCTTTCGAAGAATAAAATGCGGATCTGTTCTGGATAAAAACGTAACAATGACTTTATCCGTGATTTTTCTTTGTTTTTCATCCTGTTGTAGGATCATTTAGATTAAATTCAATGTCAAGAAGTTACTTAGTTAATGGACTTTTCATGTAGCAGAAATTATGTTTAGACAAAAAGATTCACGTGAATAATAAAATTTGGTAATTGACTACATAAACTTGTACTCGTAATTACAGGGTACAACTCGTGAAGGAAATTAAATACAATTAAAACTATTCTTTCTTACTTTGAAATTAATTCAATTAAGATTTTTAATCTGACTTGCGGCCGCCCGCAACTTCGTACGCGTGGAACCCGTTTTACCCCCTTAGGGGTGGAGTGTCGTAAAATCCTTTCCTAGCGGATGCCTATGTCATAACATCTACCTGCATTCCAAATTTCAGCCCGATCCGATGAATTATATAGGTACATATATTTATATTTTGGTATCGTATAAATTCATGACGTGATGATAATGGATAATTGTATTTTGACAGCACATAAAAAGTAAGTATGTCATTTGATTAGTAAGTGAAACACTCTAATATACCTGAAGTTTAGTAAAATATTAACCCGTCTTGCCAGCGTGGAGAGTATAGGTCAAGCCCTCTATTTGCTGCTGGTTTAGAAAGGGTGTGCTCCTGCAGTGGAGACTAAATGGCCTGTTGACGATGATGATCATGACGAAAATTTACAGGTATACCTATAGTAACCAAGTTTATTTTTTTCAGCGACGTGGTGGAAGAGATTGAGAGCCGTAAATGGAGATGGGCAGGGCACATTGCACGGATGAACCGGGATCGCTGGGCCAGAAAGACCCTGCAGTGGAGACCCCGTAACAACACCCGCGGCAGGGGAAGACCGCCTAAACGGTGGACAGATGACATCCGGCAACAGGCTGGAGTGAACTGGATGCGTGTGGCCAGGGACAGAAGTCGGTGGAGTGTTGAAGAGGAGGCCTATGTTCGAAGGCGAACCCCAAGGCTGCTATAGATTATACAATAGATTTTTTTTTAATATAAGGTGAATAATAATTGCACCTCCATTTTCCGCTCACAGCGCCCAATATCGCTTACATTATTACAGCACCGGCCAAACCTGATAAAACGTTTATCGGATATTCATTAACGAATATTTAATGTATATCCGATTAATATTTCACCCGATATCGAGTACCAAATGAGCAATATATTATTTGTAACGGAATATTATATGGAAGTTAAGTGAATTTCATGTGCACTTTTAGTTACATTTATATTTGCATTCTGTTTAATTTTCGATACAAGTTTCAGCCCGCAGCTCTGTGTGCCTCATCCTGTCACAGTCTTCATGTTTTATCTAAAAACATTGTAAGTATTTCTTATCAAAATCGTGTTACTTATAATCCTAATGAGTTTCCTTTACTTGCAATCTTTTTCTTTCTGTTTTGAAACAACAAATTGGAAGGCTGGCAATACTATGATGTCCAAGGTTTATGCTGCAGTGTAAAGGCAATGTTTTAAAATATAGGTATCTTTTTCGTAATTTTTCTTAACATTTTGTTTTATGGGGCAATTCCGTGTACAATGTCTTCATCCCGTCAAACCTGCACTCAGGTCCCTCTATACCTAATTTCAAGGGTCCATAATGACTAATATAAATGCAAATACGACGCGGGAAGGTGTCCCCGTAACCTTTGTCTCGAGTTGGGGTATTGCCCCAACTTTTAGTGGCAAACTTGGGAGATTAGAGCCAAAAGATGACAGTTTCATGACCCTACCAACTCGCAAGTTTGTTGGCCCAACAAGGTAAGGTATACTTCGAACTTTGCTTCTTTAAGATTTTGTACAAGCATGTTTCATGGAAATTGTAACGTTTTAAAAAAGGTGACCTTAAAACTAGCTTATTTTAAATCCTGCTACGAATTATAACGAACGCATGATACGATTAGCCAATTTTATCCGGTCGGATATCGCATTTTCAAAGAATTACCTCAAAATGTGTTGGGTTTAAATTCTACATAAAATGAGATCGAATCTTTTCAGAGAATCGAGAATGTTTGTGGACTTACCAAGAGTCCAGGATATACGAGGGCGGCTGAAAAGTTTTGAGCCTAAGTATCTTCAAGTGTTATTATTGACACGCACTGCATTAATTATTTTTGCCTTCTTAGTATACATTTTTATCAGCATTTTTAACACCCTAGGCTCAAAACTTTTCAGCCGTCCCTCGTACATACATAAAAATAATAAATAGAGTGATACTTTTACAGTTTGCATGCCAAATAGCATTAAGTTCACCTTATGTACTGTGATTTATGTGCATGTAAGTATTAAGTAAATAAATACTTAGTTCGTTTTGTACGCTATACTTAATCAACAAACTCTATTATTCGAGGCCAGTAAAAGGGCAAGATGTTTGGTGAATCCACGTCGGCTCGCTCGGTAGTTGTTGATCCAATACAAACAACTTGAATTGCAAAACAACCCGGCAATCGATACCATAGATAGTTCAGCTTCATCAACTCTATAGCTGTTACGACACTCTCTATCGATTAAAGGATGAAGCACACTTATCGATCCCGAAACGGATGGTGAGGCGATTAGTATTCTTTGTATGAAAGTCCATACTGCAACGCTCACTTATCCGCATAGTAACGTAAACGCCTCGCCTCGCGGTTTACAATGTGGCGAAAGACGATACGGTGTTGATCTCTTTCCGGGTTGATAAGTGTGCTATGACCTTAAAACTACAAGGGAGAAGCACTTGGCAGGTGTGATCGAGGTCAAATATCCAAAAACATGATCAGCTGGCCGAAGGAAGAACGGAACGAACTAAACAAGATAACAAATGGATTAAATTACATTTGAAATTACTAATTGGACAACAAAAGGTACAAAGAAGAAAGACGTGGTATTGATTTTTAAGTGATCTGAAGTTCAAGCGTAGTTGTATTGCGTTAAAAATATTCGTTTACTACCATGACGCTGGTGTAGTGACGCGCCATTAAGAAGCGTACACTGCATTGGCACATTACACAGGGTGTATATGTCATAACATGCTGGTAAGCAATGACGGCTTACACTGGCAAGTCTTTGCTGGCTACCCGCCAAATTCGTTGTAAGAACAACTCCAACATGCTCAAACTAGTTTTTAGTGTAAAGTTACGGTTGTTGCTATTATTTTTAATGCTGGGAAAATTATTTCATTTGGGAAAGCGCTCTTGGCAAAGGATCTGTTTTTGTATGTACAGTTTTCAGAATGTGAGATCTTAAGCTTAGATAAACGCATCCGTCATTTAGTGGCTAAAAGATGTGCTTCTGTTAGGTCTAGAATTTGTTCCCAGATGAGACATAGAAACCGAAAATATGCTTCTTGTTAGTTCAACTAATTATCTGAATTAAACCTTTTAAATTAAACCTGTAAGCAAAACTTTAAAAGTAGCTCTTAGATATATTTATTTACTATCAAATTAAAATTGAAGTAGGAAAAATCCAACACATCCTCAATGTATAATAAAGAGAAAAAGAAAATTACCTACAGACGATGCTACTTCAATCTAAATTGTAAAGCAATGCTATTGTAATAGGTGCCAAATTCCAACAAAAACGAACAGTCTTATGCTTCTGACTGTGCATATGAAGTGAAAATAGGAAAAGAAATTTTAATCAAACGTTAACATTAATCGACAGTGTCGCGAGCGACCCGAGCGAGCGAATGCAGAAAAAGCCCAATAGAAAGTTATCCAATAAATTACATTCGCGCCGTTCAGGCTCCTCTAATCGGGACTTTTGTTTATCCCTTTAGGTGGGTGTTTAAGTTTTAAGAAAAAGCGATCTTAATATAATTTGGATTCAAACTTGGAATAATCGAAAAGCAACCTTAGTAATAATAATAAAGACATTATGCCCTTTTCTCATTCATCATTGTTGAAACGACACCGTGGTGTGTGGGACTCCCGGCGGTCCTGAAAAGGGCGCTGCTCCGTCCTGAAAAGGACGGGGCATACCCACTAAAACCTCCGCGGCGTTCCGTCAGTCAGTCCGAGTGGGGGTGTCGCGAGTATCCGGCCGTAGCCTTAAGGCTAACGTCCACATGTCGGTATCGTACGCATCGGACGTATCGGACGCAACGGATCGTAGTATTATTTATATAGAAACTCATATAAGTGCGTCCACCTGTCCGCATCGTACGCATCGCACATCCGATACGATTTGTTTCGTACGATGCGTCCGTTGCGTACGATAACGACAAGTGGACGCTTAGCTTTAGACTTCCGCGACACCACCGGCACCCGATTCCTGGCTTGGCTTAATAAGGCTATGAACTTTGTATAGCACACTTGATGGCTTTGTATAATCTCTGTCGTCTTTGTGTATCTAAAAATTTAGTTTGAAAAGCGACTCAATTCGCTAACAAATTTTAATAACGTTTGTGTATTGTGTTTTTTCAATGAAAGATCATTCATTTCGTCAGGTAAATTCAGTTATAATACAAAGACCCCATGTTATAAGTAAAGCAAGGAAAATACTGTTAAAACGTTATCAGTTAGCCATTTTTCAGTTAGGAAGATTTTCCTAAAGAGCTATGACGTCAAACTTTACCTAGGAGAATTTTCATAGAAAAATATAGGTGTCAAATGATACTCAGGAATGATCCCACCTACCAAATAAAACCTATTATGTTGTTTCCTCCCAGCAATCACAAGTACTCTAAGAACAATTTTCCTAGCCACCATAAAGTTGTAACCGCATCACTTGGGCCATTCTACGACCCGGTTCGATTCCTTCCTTATCGCGTCGTATCCGGGATTTGGGGATTCTTTTAGAGACAAATAATTCGCTATATATTTAACACGTGCAATCTATAAGACTGGGGCGAAGTGAGGTGGATAACATTTATACATTTGTGTCACTTTGTTAGAAGTAGTTTTTTAGAGTGGACAATTTATTTTCGGGAATGGAACGTAGTGTTTCCTTGGTCTTGTAATTTTTAATATGATAACAACTTTTAGTCGTTGAGTTTACTTAATAATTTATTATTGAATTTAACCCAGACCTGAAATGGTTTGTATAAATTTCGGATACTACGAAGGAGGGAGTTGCACTGTAAAAGTCAGGGCGGGGACTTAAGTGACTAATGTAATCTTACATTTCACAGATCATTCAGCAAGAAAACCGTCACGGAGCTCACAGACAGCGGCGTATCAGTGGTCAGCGACGTACACGCGCCAAGATTAAAATTTCGTGTAACTTATTAACTAGGCAGAATTACTAACTAGGTATCATCATTTCAGCCATAGGACGTACTCTGCTGAACATAGGCCTCCCCCAATGACTTCCACATCGCAAGGTTGGTAGCGGCCTGCATCCAGCACCTTCCTGCTACCTTTATCAGGTCGTCGGTCCACTAACTAGGTATCGGAAACTCAAAAAGTGTAAGTTAAGGTTAATTTTATACTAGTGAACTATTATTTATAACTAGCGGCCGCCCGCGACTTCGTACGCGTGGATCCCGTTTTACCCACTTTATCTATCTTAAGCGGTTTAGATTTTTCATACAAAAGGATTTTCCCGCTAATTCCCGTTCCCATGGGAATTCTTAAGTATCCTATAACCTGCCCAGGAGTATGAAGAATAATTGTACCAAGTTTCGTTAAAATCCGTCGAGTACTTTTTGTTTCTATAAGGAACATACAGACAGACAGACAGACAGATAGACAAAAATTTTACTGATTGCATTTTTGGCATCAGTATCGGTCACTAATCACCCCCTGATAGTTATTTTGAAAATATATTTCATGTACAGAATTGACCTCTGAGATTTATTATAAGTATAGATTAGGTGTACAGAATTTAAGCAGAAACCTTTAGTTTAGTTAGACAAACATCATGTAATAGTAAACTAGATTTTGCTAGCGGTTTTGCCTGCGTGTACTTCAGTCAGTCAAAGAAAGTTTTTGTCGCTCACGTGTTCCCTGAAAACCGAGATTTAAACTATCTAAGTATGTATTTTCCTGAGCCTCTTTCCCAAATCCCAAATTTCATCGAAATCGATTCAAAAGTAGTCGAGTTTTAACACAATTTTCAGTTTTATTTGCGTGGATTAAGATCCTATTTTCGACTGAAAACAATTTGATTGGTAATAAAATTTTACATTTTCTTAATTCTTCTTCTTCAATAGCAATTCTATTATCTTTTAATTAATTTTATTATTATCCTAACTGAAGAAGTTTGTCAACTCCTAAATAACATTTAGTTAACTCTTCGCTTAGTCGAGGACCTAACAAAGCCGCGTTGCTTTTACTCAATTACCATTACAAAGCAAGGAATTATGCCATTGTTATCCAAACATATGGAACGTACGCTTGACGGCTTTATCCAGTGCTCTAAGATCTTATACTATGCATAGCTTTTGAGTTAGTAACCTAAATTTGGTTCCAGATCTTGGGTTTGAAGTTGGACACAAATACTGGACATTGTAGACTTTTACCCCCTTATTAATAAAAAGTTACACCTAGTATGAACCTTGGATTAAATGACATTTTCATACTAAATGACAATTTTAAGCCATAGTTCTACTCGGGTGTAACCTTTATTAATAAGGCCCTTAGAATTGGCCTGCAAAACTACATTACTGACACTTTAAAAAAAAACATTTCATAGCCAATTTTACCAGCTATCTTTTAAACTATTATAGGTACTATTAAACTCTTTTTCAAGTTATTTTTATTTCGAAAGTAGGTATAACTCTTGTGAACTTCTAAAGATATTGTTATTTTAAAAGTGAGACAGACCAGTGTAATTTGTTTAAACTGTCTTTCTAGATTTCACTATTTTTTTTCAAAGGTGCAAAGGCGTAGTAAATTGGACATCCGTGTGGTGGCAAGAAGCTCACTGTATTAAAACAGCAATTACCAAGCATTCTTCATTTATCATCCTCACTGCCAAGGTCAGTGGCTGTGGTGTATCACGGCAAACACTAAACGAAAGGGACAGCCGTAGGCCTGAGGCGTCCGCGGAAAAAGATGGTAAGTTTGATTTTGTAATTTTTGTGGGCAGGTAAAAATGCAATTTTGTTATTTTTCCAAAAAATATGGTGAAGGATTATACAAAGTGAGGGACTATGGAATAGGCCTCCCATTCAATGAATCGGCGATTTGGCGAAAGTCTTGGCTAGACATACACGCGGGCTGCGCAGGTTCGGTTGTTGTAGAAATCCTGGGGGCAGTCTTTGTCTATCAGTAGACGTCTTTTCGTTAAAACTTTAGCTGGTAAAAAGTCTTGGTATCACACAAAATTATTTTAACTTAGCAAAAACTGTAATTTCAGCAAAACTACACAACTACACTAAAATAAATAGCAAACTTATATTCTCCATTAATTTTTACTATTTTTTTGCGTTTTTACTACTTAGTGGTCTTTACTACCCAGCCTTCCCCGACCAAATGACAAGGACACCCGATATAATTCTACGGTCCAGTGAAGCGGATAACTTGAAGTCTCGTAAGAGATACTGTTGTGTACAGTTTTTTTTTATATTTCCTAAGTTTATTACGTCATAGATAGATAATACTTTAGATTTGACGTCACCGTATTTTCAGCATAGTGATAAAAACAAGTTTCTGATAAAACATAAATAAATATTCTTGAAAAAGAAAACCTTAAATACCTTTTTGTTTTTATTCGATAAATATGCACAAAATACTTGAAAAACATGTTATTTCTCATTCGTTCGATATTTATTTTAACACTGTGAACACTCGTTATGTTTACAAATAATGGTGAACTAGCTAAGAATGTTTAAAGTTTTATTTTATTAAAAAGCTTGTACAAAAACTAGGAAAGGAAAAACCGGGAAGAGCCAGGATGTGGACAGCGCAGGACCGTTTATTTTGTGGAAAACCTTGGGGGTGGCCTTTGTCCAGCAGTGGACGTCATTTGGCTGAAACGACGACAAAAACCAAGACACGGTTTTCAAGACCTTAGCACATGCCATTTAAGTTCTTATCAATAGTGAATAGTCTAGCAATTTCTTAGTCTATGAGAGAGAGTGGGAAACCTCATCTCTACGATGACAGTTTCAGAAGACGTAGTTGCGTAAAAATATTCCAGTGGCCATCTCTGAAATAGCTATCTAAATTCTCATAGTTTAGTCTTTCATATCTTTTAAGTGGCTAGAAAGAAAATATACAGGTTTACCCATTGGTAGGTGATCAAATAAAAAAGTTAAATGGAAAATATTATTATTATATAGGAGCAAACAACTTGTGAATAAAGGGATATGGTTTTCATGGAGAGCCATAATTTTCCACCAAGAGGTTAGTGATATTTTTATGGCGTCCCCATAACAACACAGATTAAAAAAATGCAAAGTTGACAGCACTTAAAATTCTGTTGCAAAATTTCCCCTGAAACGACGTCCTAGCATGCCACAGTGCTTACCTAATTCGTACTTTCAACTTATGAATGAAAATAATTTGAGATCCCAAAAACTCTGCTAAATCTAACGGTCGTATAAGGTGTTTGGGTCTGTATAACGGTGTTATAACAAAAGAGTTCCCGCATTAAAAAGTTCCCAACTTTATACCAGCCCGCATAATCAGGTGACAAATACGGCATTATGCAAACTCAGGTAATTTACTTTAGACGTTAATTATGTACATTTCAAATTAGCGCCAGGCTGTTTGGACGGCTGCTTGCTGAGATTGATGTATGTTAATGAAGTCTTACTAGTAAGTGGTGGAAATACTTCCGTGGATAATAATATGTAGTTTTTAAAGCAAAGGAAAGCATGACTGTGATTATGGCTACTGTATTTAGGTTGTCATTTACAAGTTGACGCCACTGTCAAAGCTACAAGCGATTTATTTAGGTACTTTATTTCAAATTCTTCCAGGACCGGTTGTTGCGGGAATCCTTGCCTTTGTCCAGCAGTGGACGTCATTAGGCTGAAACGAACGAACAAACAAACGAATTCTTCCAATATTCATGTAATTAAATTCCTTTAAACCTTTACTAGTTGGGTTTCATCGGAGGCTAAATTGTAGATTATTGGCTGTATAAGAGTCGCAATGGTGTACAAGAGAGGTGGGTTTAGAACTGGTTAAGCCACGTGAGTGATCAAGACCTTATTTTCCAGTGGCGCCAACTAGGAGCCCTCATTAGAATTACGCACTGTATTGTTGCAGATAAAAATGTTACTTAATATAGGATAGGACAACACCAATCAATGGAGATGTAAGGCTTCAGCCTTCCACAGGTGAGATGCAGTCAAAGAGCTTCAATTAGAGTTTTATAGGTCCTGATTTTCCAAAGTAAACTGTCAAATGATTATTGGTTTCATTTAATGGATTAAATAGGTACTTAATTAATTTCTTATAAACATTGTGGATAGTTCCAAAATTTTCATTTACTGCATTTATAAATTGAATAAATGAAAAATTATCAGAAATCTGTGGTCACATTAATAATACTCGTAATTTCACAGGAAAAGTTGTTGGAAATTGATACTCGTACGAGGAATTTGGAATTCATTTTGCGCCTTCGCAAACAGGTGCGGTTTCGTCAGGAGCTATTAAATTAAAACCAAAATATGTAGAGTTAAGTAAGAACGCAAATGTTTTAGGATGGATGGGTTTGTCGTTACTGCGTCATCATCATGATGATAATAATAATAATAAATAAAAATCCATAATGACCGGTTGGTAGTGGCCTGCATCCAACGCCTTCTGCTATCTTTATGAGGTCGTCGGTCCTCCTTGTGGGTGAATGTCCTGCGCTGCGCTTTCCGGTACGACGTGGCCTCCACTCCAGAACGTTGCTACCCCATCGGCCGTCAGTTCTGCGTACTATGTGCCCTGCCCATTGCCACTTCATATTGCTACTAGCTTCGATCCGCAGGAGAACCAAAGTAACCGACATAGCTCGCAGAATCGCTCAAATCAAGTGGCAGTGGGCGGGGCACATAGCTCGTAGGAACGATGGCCGTTGGGGCAGGAAAGTTCTCGAGTGGCTGGAAGCATAGCGTGAGCAGGCTCCTACTAGATGGACCGACGATTTGGTAAAGGTCGCGGGAAGAGTCTGGATGCGGGCAGCGCAGGATCGTTCACTGTGGAAAACCTTGGGGGAGGCCTTTGTCCAGCAGTGGACGTCATTTGGCTGAAAAGAACGATTGCTACTAGCTTAACGTGCATTCTGGTCACTTAATTAATTTCAATAATATAAAACGTCGTAGCGACGAAACCACCCCCTATGTTTAAGACATCAGAGCCATTCCAAAGCAAGATATGACTCGTGTATTGAATTCTTACGAACGTCTTTGACTCGGAACGGAGCTCAAACTGGAATGCGGCTCAAAAGAATTTAATTCTAATGAAATATTACGAAGTTCAATTCGAATTTCAAATTTAGGCACGATATTGAATCTATGGTAATACCTTCTTGATTGGTTATAAATAGGCATGAGCTATTGGTGCATTAGTGTTTTGGATTTACTACGCTTTATAATAAGGTCTCATTTTGGTTGGCAAGATGAAGAGATGTTTTTTTATGTTAGGCAAGTCATGTCTGTGTGTTCCTATGATAATTTATGACGAAAATAGAATAGGAAATTATACAGGGTAGGGAAAGGTTCGCAAAATTTTAAAAGAGTTCCAACATTCAACTTGCGAATTGAAAATGAATAGAATATCTTTCAAGAATGTTAAAAAAATTTACATGTGAAATAATTTCAGAGTTAATTTGCCTTTTTTACTTTTTTGTAGGGGAACATGTAGTTTGTTTGAATGCGTACTATGAACAACTACAGTAGGTATAGTTCTTGCAACTCACGAAGGTGAGTGAGCTTTACTTTTGTATGTACTACATGCACACAACGACAGTGTTATATTCAAAATTTTTGAAAAAACGGACAGTAGCGAGCTACCAATACGATCATGTTATTGTTTATGGAATAAATGACTATGACTATGACCACACATTTAAATCTCACTCGCCTTCGTGAGTTGCAACAACTATACCTACCAATTTTTTATCAAATAAACTTTTGAGACGTATCAAGTCAAACTGCGTTGCATCTTAAGTAGTCGTGATTATCAAATTCAAAAACACGTTATTTAGCTCGAGTTTTATTTTCATACCATTTCTCGGTATCACAATGGTTCTAAACACCAGTATCGAACCAGGAACACAATCTTATCTTATTTATTTACTCCACTTAATAACAAGTAGCATCCCTTTGAACGTATTTTAATCGCTACCAGCTTTATAGAATCTTGCTTGGAACAGGGTTATCAACCAGCAGTAAATAGCATTAGTCATAATTCAGTAAGCTCTAAAAATTTGTCTCTTCCTAGCTCATAGTTTTACCATAGGGTAAGATTACCTTTCACACCCAGAAGTGCCGGGTTCAAATTCCCATTGCTAGCAAAATTTTAAATTTTTCTGCTCAGTTTAACGATCTTCCAATAAATTATAACCTATGTCAAAATACAAGTTAGCAGAAGGGCGCTGAATGCAGGCCGCTTTCAACCAGCGAATATGGAATTGGGGGAGGCCTATGTTCAGCAGTGGACGTCCTGTGACTGTAACGTTGACTACTTTTATTAACTAGCATAAAAAGGTCGTTATCCTATTAACGTCCCACTGTTTTTCGAACCGGCAACCCTAACCAGGAATTTCCTGGAGCGTCCATATTTTTTGTGTCCCCGGAGGGACGTCGAACGTGATATTTCTTCTGTCTCCGATAAACTGAACGATATTTTCTTGCGAATTCCAAAACGAACTTCTTATTTTGTCGGTTGTACCTTCACATTTTTATTTGCTGTTATGTATTGTTCGTTTGGTCGAAGAACAGTTTTTAATGAGCATTCAAATGGTTAGTTAAGGTTTTAAAGGCTTTTCGGTCTTTTTCACTGTTCACATGGTTTCATTCGTTTTTGCTAAATGGATTTTTGTTTAAGAACAAAACATCTTGTGATCAACGTGGTTCCAAATCAATCTATACTAATATTATAAAGCTAAAGAGTTCGTTTGTGTGTTTGTTTACTTGAACGCGCTAATCTCAGGAACTACTGGTCCGATTTGAAAAATTATTTCAGTGTTAGAAAGCTCATTTATCGAGGAAGGCTATAAGTTATATACCATCACGATGTGAGTAATAGGAGCAGATCAACAATGAAAAATGAGGCAAAAACTGAATTTCACGCGTACGAAGTCGCGGGCACAGCTAGTTTCTTAATAATATGTAGGCTCATAGGCACTTATACATGTCCCAAATATGGCTTTCCCTACGATTACTTCGAGAAACATTCGTTTGATGCTGAGAAGAAATTTCGAAAAAAACCCGGTCACTGAAATCTATTTCACATACAAAGAAGGAACATTGACTTCAAATGCTTAACAAGTTTTTTGCACATTCTCAATACTATGCACCTTTATTTTATCAAAACAGCTTTAGCAGCTTTTAAATTTTACTCTTGATATAATTCTTTTAATAAAGTAGCTATTATAGTAATATTGGAATGGCAAAGATAACCTGATAGCTTGCTACCTGTAACATTGGTACTTTTTTCTCTTAAAACTTTTCAAATTTCCACTAATGCCAAGTAAAAGGATAAAGCACCATCTTACCCGTATCCCACTCCTGGGCAAAGTTTTCTATTGAATCCCCGTATAGTGTTCGTACTGTATCATCGTTAACAGGACAGAAAACAAACAGTGTGTCCGTATAAAATTTTATGTCTGCATTTCAATAATGCAGGAAGAGAGAATAGACTCACATAATGGACATCACCATCATCATCGTCATCGTTCCAGCCACAGGACGTCCACTGCTGAACATAGCCTATGTATATGAGGTCGTCTATAATGTGGACGTGACTATTGACACCGGTAGCTAAGTGGCTTTGATCATAGTTTTAGAGTTCTGTTTAATTTTGGGAAAGTTAAACCGTAATGATAATTATCTTCAAGAAGAAGGCTTTTTATTTATTTTTTGCACTCTTGGACTGAGTGTAAAACAAAATAAATCTTGAACATTGATTTAAAATGGTTTCCACCGCCACTCTTTCCATAATTTACAGGGTGTTAGGTAAATGGGTATATGAGCCGACATGTCGAAATCGGATTTTATAACAATTATTGTGTGAAAATTAAAAAAAAATATGATATCAAATTTCTGACTTCACCATACCATTTATATGCCCATGTTAACATAGGCTAGTGTCGGCTCATATACCCATTTACCTAACACCCTGTATAAGTGATAAATATTTTTATTATGACACTGGTCTCATCTACTTTGTAGCGTCTACATGTACATTACAGTTTTGTAATAAAGTGTTGACCACCTATTGAAATAAATCCTAACATCAAGCCTTCCCAGCCCATCTGGTCAGCGTGAGGAGTGTACGCGTACGCCAAATATTCCATTTACCGCTGGTAAATTAGGGCGGATCGTTCTGCTTCAGTATAGATGACCCACGCTGAACTGTCCCGCCAAACTCAATGACAGGGGGGCGCTACCATCGTTCAACTATATGGTTTCCAACATGGCAAAAATCTGAACCAGCGATCCGGTATTGACGGTGGCGCCCCACTGTGAACTATAAGACTGAATGACATAATGACTATAGTGGGTCTAGTCAAAATGCCATCACAAACCAATAGGAAGTTTTCACTAATGTCAGTCGCCGCGTCACCAGTAATTCGATTCGATCGGAAAATGGCAGCCAAAATGCACATTGAACCACCAACGAAGCGGCGATATAAAAGTTCATTCAAAATCGAATAAAAGTTAAAAAATGTCTATGACTTTGCGATTGTTTTTACTTTTTCTAGCTTTTTTTTAAATTAGTTTCTTCCTTCTATCTGCTCTCTGTTTACGTCTATGCTTCGCTGTCAAACTAGCTGTCAAAACGACATCGCGATACGCATTTGTCAAAACAACCTTAGGGTGGGTTGCACCATCTTAATTTAACTTTGACAAACGTCTAAAATCTGTCAAACTCCATACAAAAAACACCGGTTAACGTCATAGTTACGGTCAAAGTTAGGTGGTGCAACTCACCCTATTGGTTTCGATCGAATCGAAGCTTATCACCGGGGTTTTAGTAATCGCAATGAAAATGGCGGGTGTTGCGATTCGATTCGATTTTGATTGAGTCTTAAATGCATGTTGGCTAAGCCTTTGTATGGGAAATTTCAATCCAGTCTTTCGATTATCGATAGGTAGGGCTTTGCGATTCGATTTTTTGCCGTTTGACTAAGCCTTTTTTGTTATCGACCTCTTTTGCGATTTGTTTATTTGTTTGCGACTGGTTTGCGATGGGTTTGCGATTTTAAAGTGCGTTTTGACTAGACCCGTAGTCTTTTTCACCTAAGATGATTCGTATGACGTTTCGAGTTTGAAAGTTATAGAGATGTCTAACTAAACCATAGCGATTTATCTATCGATTTTTTTCTAAGAGTTAGTAAAACCTACTTTTAGAGAAATATTATTTTGTATAGGTGTTATTTAACAAAAAACATGTTTTTTTTTTAATTACAAATATTATTGTAACAATTTTTTATTGATAATATTCAAATTCCATGGACTTCGTGTTCAAAAAAACGATTCCTAAAAAGTACTGGTTCTGTTTCTTTAAATTAAAAACTATTAATTTATTTTCAATGCGTTTATTAAAGTCAACGATCGAAAAATATAGTTGATTTTTGTGATATTTTTAATAACTAAGTATTCACTGCAATCGATTAATGAACCGCGGAAATAATCGATTTTGTTAAACAACAAATATCCCAGCACTAAATCTATTCCGTTTCACACATTGCGTACATTAAATAAAAAATATTTTTACATCGTATTTAATTAAAATATAATCAATATACTCAGATTTTACTATATATTTCAAGACAAGTTGTTAATTTTTTTTTATTATATTGCTAATAAAATACAAATATTTTTTCAAAAATATTCTGCATATATGTAGTATGCGTAATATGGATAACCTTGAAGTGTCATACGGATCATCTTACGTGAAAAATACTATAATAAGTAAATTCTTAGAATTTATGTAAAAAAATGAAATGAATTGGGTCTCCTCCTTCTACTTACATTACGTCCACACCTTTACTTTGTTATATTGTTTTAGTATCTGAAGCTTTTACTCGTAACTAGTTTTCCAGTTCTTAGAACGTCTGCTCGGAACTTCCCTGTAAACTTATAAACCAATGATTGAATTTTATAAGAACTTTGAATTGTGAAATTCGTAGAATTGAAATAGATAGTTATTAAATGTGACATTTAATTTTCTTTTGAGCTAAGTTTAAACTTAGTTAGCTAACTAGAGGTTTGATTGAAACTTCATAGAATTGATTTCTAATCGAACTTCTAGTCGGTCAAGATGAGTTTTGAAAATTGTAATTATACAAAATGTTTTGGTCGTTTATGTAACTAATCCAAACAAATTATTATTATTTAAGTAATTTGACGGCACTGCATATAAAAATGTTGGTACCCTAGAATTTTAAATGAAAACATTAAAAAAAAAAATAACTAGCCTCAAAACCCAAGATTTTTTAATTAATTACTCTTATCTACTAACCTCTCTAGAGCTTATAATATATTTTGTATATTATCTTGATGTTCTCAATATTGAATAAACAATGCCATATCGAAAAATGATTCTGGGATTTCCACAAAATTCCAATTCCATCAATCCAAAGCATTATGATGTCAATTAAAATAACCCGCAGTGTCAGCGTGGAATAAGTATTTTCGTATTTTCGTTTGCGTCCAGAATTGATCCCACATTGAATGCGATTCTTGCTTGACATTAATTGATTGGGATTAATGAGAGGATGAAGGCAGAGTTTATTATGGACTGACAGCAAGGTTCTGGAATGGAGGCCGCGTACCGGGAAAAGCAGCGTGTGACGTCCACCCACAAGGTGGACCGACGACATCGTAAAGGTAGGCAGGCCGCTACCAATCGATCAACATGGAAAGCAGTCAGGGAGGCCTATGTTCAGCAGTGGACGTCCTATGGCTGAAATGATGATGATGATGATGATGATTATGGGACTGTGTGCAGAGGAAACGACACAAAGCTAGTAGATATAGAGGTGACACTTTTTTGGCTATATACTTTTCGAATTATAAACGTTTTACGAATCTGTTTTTATAACCTTTAAATGGATGTTGTTAAGCATCAAATTAATAATTATGCTGTAATACGAAAAAAAAAACGATAACGGCTCTCCCAGAAAAGATGGTACGTATTAAAGATTTATCTATACTTATAATAAATCTGTAGAGAGGTCAATTCTGTACATGAAATATATTTTCAAAATAACTATCAGGGGGTGATTAGTGATCGATACTGATGCCAAAAATGCAATCAATAAATTTTTTGTCTGTCTGTCTGTCTGTCTGTCTGTCTGTCTGTCTGTCTGTATGTTCCTTATAGAAACAAAAACTACTGGACCGATTTTAACGAAACTTGGTACAATTATTCTTCATACTTTTGGGCAGGTTATAGTATACTTAGGAATTCCCACGGTAACGGGAATTAGCGGGAAAATCCTTTTGTATGAAAAATCTAAACCGCTTAAGTTAGACGCTTGAAATTTGGCAAGCAGGTATCTTAGTAAACTTAAAGCTTAGTTACAACAGGATATTGCAAAATTCCCACGGGAACGGGAGTTAGCGGGAAAAAACATTTGTATGAAAAAATCTAAACCGCGTAAGATAAATGAAGGGGGTAAAACGGGATCCACGCGTACGAAGTCGCGGGCGGCCGCTAGTAATTAATAACCTACTTACAAACGAATTAAAAACTTAATGAATCTTCAACTATGAATGTATGTGTGTTTCATAATAAAATGTTAAAACATTAATTTCCTCGAGCCTTTTTCAAATCCAAACTTTTGACCTGACAAAAAGATTATTCTGTACATCCTCACGATAACTATAATTAAACTGTACTGGCGAGCAAACTAACTGTACAGCCAGGGGCGTAGCTACTAAGGGACAAGGCGGGGCAGTGCCCCGGGGCCCCAAAGCTCAGGGGGCCCCCCGAATCCTTACCAGAAAATCTCAATTGAACTGAACTTTGAAAATTTCTCCCATTTTCAAAATAAACATAAATTCAAAAGCTGTATCAGGTGTAAGTAAGTTTAATGTCAATAAATTTGATAAAAACTAACCAGTTTAGATTGCAGTGGGGCCCCTTTTTTATTTGCCCCAAGGCCCTTGGCTACCTATCTACGCCACTGTGTACAACCGAAATTAGGTGCAAAAAGTGTGCACGAAAAAAGAAAAGTGAAATGTCCTCGTTTTAGTTTCATACTTGCGGGACAAGATAAAATGAATATGGAGCTCATTTTGTGAAGCCTTTTTTGCAATGCTGGCTGAAAATGTATTGAAAGTTTATGTTTGAGAGGGAAGAGTATTTTAGAAGAGTAATCTAAAACTCAAAGGTGACTGTCTGACTGACATAGTGATCTATCAACGCACAGCCCAAACCACTGGACGGATCGGGCTGAAATTTGGCATGCAGGTAGATGTTATGACGTAGGCATCCGCTAAGAATTGATTTTACGAAACTCCACCCATAAGGGGGTAAAACGGGATCCACGCGTACGAAAAAGCGGGTAGCCGCTAGTCTTAAGATATACCTGATGGTGCTAACTGCGACCTTCACTAGTTCCTCGATTCACTTAATGGAACGCCTGTCTACATTACGTTTTACAGTCCGTGGTCACCACCACCAGAGATCTATTTTGCCCCAATGGCTAAGACGTGTTCTACGAGCTGGATGCAGGCAACGCAAGACCGATGGAATGTGGAAAAAATTATTTACACATAGAGACGATGCAAAAGGCGAGAGGCAAATGGAAGATTTGACCTAACTCCCCAAACTATAGGCCAAACGGGTTGGGGAGGCCTGATGTTCACTTGTCTCTTGATCTCTTACGACATCTGGAAGAATGGGAGTGGTCCAATACTGCTACTTGGGAAATTTGCTTTATAATAACCACGTCTCGTTGCTTTTAGTTGTCATTAATCACCATAACGAAAAATGGTCAGTCGTTATTTTAACGATAAAAACTCATTGTTTTATTGCGTGCTCATATAAAACGAAGCATTTGTGGCATAATGACGTACGGTGAGGACACAGTGCAAATGTAACCAGTAAGTATACTTGGCTCAGAACTACTGATATTGCTACGAGTAGGCAATGAAAGAAAGAAGTGAAGATCGTCGTCATCGTTTGGTATCGTAAGCATAATAAAGATAAAATAGAGAGCATGACAGATATAATTTTAAAGTAGTGCGTGACGTCACGAGTTGAAGAGTCTCATTTTTCTCTAGTCACACAAGTAACATTCTCGGTAACAACAACACATTATCTTTCAATAAAAAAAAATCTTAGTTCATTAATTAAATAAACTACGTAATTCAGATTATACATTTATGTTGCAAAATCAAATCAAATCTATTAAGGACTTAAAACGATCACAGTATTAAGGGTTGTGTGCGCCTGTACGCTACTCGTAATATTACTGAGTACAATTATTTTGTATGGCAGGTGACATCGTTACTTTTTACGTCCCATCAATGATGCCATGGGGAAATCTATGGCTGTTAATAAAATTTGTGAGCGGTTTATTATTTTTTTAAATGGCACGCATGATGCCGAAGCACATTTTATGATGGTGACGTTGAGAAAACGTTTTGGGTATCTTCGAAATCCATTATAATATTATAATGCAAAAGTGTGTCTTCTGTTAAACCAAAGAATCGATTTAGATGAAGGTATAGAGTTAGTTTGAGTCCCGAGAAAGGATTTAGGAAAGATCTATGCCGGTTTTTGAAGCAGGGACGCGCGCGTAAAGTTTTTCTGTGACAGTCACAGATCATTTTCAGAAAACTTGAAGACAAAAAAAGCATTATGTTTCGTAGCGGATTATCGTCCATATTACAAAGTTTCCTTTTTAGGGTTCTGTAGTCCTGACAAGGAACCCTTATTCTATACTTAGTTGTTAACTTCAGGGAATTCAGGAAAGAAAAAAACGTCTGAAGGGACCTATTTTTGATTTAAAAGTATTCACATTCAAAGATTCCTAAGGCAAAATTTCAATATTTCTTTTCTATTATTCAATTTGTGATTAAACACTGTAGTAAGTAATAGCAAACTATTCCATTTTCAACATAAAATTATAAATGACTTGCCGTTTTACTAAACGAAAATGACTGTAATATTTTACAATACAAAATAATTCTCATCAATCAACTACGTCCATTTGAAATTAAATTAATTTTGTATGCTCAGCTGAGTGTTTGAAAATAATATAATTTTCGACAAATGATGTACAATTTAGGCTTTATTATCATATAATTTAGGTGTTTTTAGCTTAAAATGTCTGTCGACTGTCAAGACCATTGAACTCTCAGAAATGATACTTATCTACATTATTAGATTTCTATGAAATAAAACAAAATTCAAATCAAAACTACTAGAATAAAAAAAGACATAATTATTTAAACATTTTTATGTAATCAACCAGGCGTTGCAGATGTGGATATCATTGGGGGAAGCCTACGTTCAGCAGTGGGAGTCCTGTGGCTGAAATGATGACGATGATGATGAAATTTATTATGGCATGGTGGTAAAAATCTTCGAAAACCTTTGAATGCAGTTCTGTATCTTTTCAAAAATAAAGAAATGTTTTTTTAAGTAATTTTTTCTACTACAGTATTAAGGGTACTTTCCCTCCAGGTGGCATTACAAAATTACACCCTGTATATCCAACTAACTAATTATATTATACCACTGACCGAGACCGTAGCAAATAAACGTGTTTCTATTCTATTCTATTCTATAACATCACTACGCAATTTGAAACTTATTGAATAAAGCAATAGAATTTAAAGTTACCAATCGAATCTAGGTACTTTGTGGCTATCAACACTGAAATGAGAGATCCAAACAATAACAGTAAGAACTATAATATCGATAGAAACAATGCTGTAAAGAGAAAATTGAAAACTATACGATCATAACAAAACGTTTTCACGGACATTTCATAATTTTATGTACGGGCAGTGAATGTACTCGTATTTTTTATTTTGAGCTCACCTTATTTCAATTGATGTTGAATTAAAAACTAATCATCATTTCAGCCACAAGACGTCCACTGCTGTACAGTCAGCGTCAAATAGTGCGTGACACCCAAAGTAGCCAAAAATTTCGCAACACTTCTTTGTTTCAATGGAATAAGGTTGTGTTGTGTCAACTTTTTGGATACTTTGGGTGTCACGAACTATTTGACGCTGACTGTACAAAAGCCCCTCTCAAATTAACCTACTGCATCCAGCGCCTTCCTGACCTTCAGGAGGTCGTCAGTCCACCTTGTGAGTGGACGTCGCACGCTGTGTTGCGTCAATATTTAGATTCACACAAATATAAACTAATTCTACTCTTTGATTCACAACAAACGATCTTTAGTCAATAGAATAAATATTCCACTGTCCAATTTAATCGGGATACAAACAATCGATTTGAATTCAAACTTACAATCGAATAAACTTTGTGGCCACTACTCAAATAAAGGGTCAAACAATAACATTGAACAAAAATATCGATGGAAACATCGTCTGGAACAAAATTGAAACTTTACAGTCATAACAGAGCGGTTTCACAAAGATGTTTTGTTTATAGCGCATTATATTTTTATTGTCGTTCAACCTTCTTAACTTTTATCTAAATAATACAGCTCGTGGAAATCGTTTTCCATTGCATATAGAAGAGTCAAGCTACATCCCTGGATCCGCATTAGGTACGATTCAAAAGAATGCCTACGGATATAATTCTACAAACTATTAATCAGATTTTTAAAGAAAATATAAGGGTTCTGTTTTTTCCTTTTTAGGTGCGGAACCCTAAAAAGAAAGAAAAAAGAATTTCAGGACGTCCACTGCTGAACATAAGCCTCCCCCAATGATTTCCATATCGCTCAGTTGGTAGAGGGCTGCATCCAGCGCCTTCCTGCTACCTTCATGAGGTCGTCAGTCCTTGTGGGGCATTTAATTTAATTTAAAATCCAAGCTCATCACAAATACAAGTCAAAATACAAATAAGCAGAAAGGTACAGCTAAACAAAAACCGCCCAACAAAACTCGACACACAATACCTTACCGTTTGAAAGCGTCAAATTTGATAAAGCAGAAAACTGCCGTCCACGGGTGAACAGGCCGCTCTCAATACGGCACAATTGTGCCTAACTCGACGGGCCCTTTGTCTTCGCGCCACGACCTCACTATCGGGCATGCAGTATGAAAACAGCCAGCACAGTTCAAAAAGTAAGTAGACAAAATACCGAAAATATTTCAAAATTGAATACCAGCCCTCAAAAAATATTAGTGACAGTTTTAATTTCAAAATAACTTGGCTTTTTACGCAAATAAACCAATTTTATTTTTTAATTTGATTCTTTATTTTCACAATTCAAAATACCAAAAATGTTTGTAAATAATTTAAAATTGGATACCAGATTTATTTACAAAAGAACATCAGTGACAGTTTACGTTTGAAATTGATGATAATCATGCTCTCATGGCAAAAGTAATATTCGTGATAGTTTTGATTCCGAAATCGTTTCGCTTCTTTTTTTTTACTTACTTTTTGGTATGTAAAGCGAGTACTTATTTGTAAGAAGCCCTATACAAAGTAACATACATGTTCAGTTACTAAAACATTTAAAATCACATAGGTACTTTTACCTAAAAAAACATTGATACATTTAGAATCTTTCTAGTATTGTATTAATTGCTGTCGGTTAAAATTTTATTGAAGTTTAGGCACAAAATAAAATGCCTATTTTGTCACATAAATAGGAGTATTTATGTGACAAAATAGGCATTTTATTAAACTAGTGTTTTATGTCATTTTGGCAATGGCTGCAGAGTTGTCAAAGTATGGCGTGTTTTTTCTATTAACGTATTGCCTATGTACTGGCTTTTATATCTGTGCTATAACGTAGATCCTCGTCGTACAAAATGTGTTAGTATGAGTGTGCAAGGTAGTATAGTTAGACGGAATGGTTTGAATGGACCATAGAAACAATTTATCGAGAACGTTTTATCCGAGTTAGGAATCGATTTTGCTTTAGGAAACAGTTGATAAAAGCCTACAGATGCTGCTTCTGAGCTATTGTCGATGAAGAGTTGTAATTTATTGATTTATCGACTTTTGACTTTGATATAGTGTCCCTTATTATCATGAATACGAGTTCATTTCAGCCAAATGAAGTCCACTACTGGACCTAGGCCTCTCACAACGATTTTCATAACGACCGGTCTTAACTCCTACGTGTGTTTTTTAATCTTTTCAGGTAATGCTAGAAACGCCGTTTTTCAGCCAGCCGCCACTAATACTTTTGAGATCCTCGGTACATTAGCAGGTAGGCGCCTCTCCGAGACATAGTCGTCATTGGAAAATACGTAATCTCCACCTTTCGTTGGTTCGCGCCAAGAGATATTAAAGGATAATATTTTTAACTCTCACATTGCTATTATTTTCAAAGAAATCAAAAGACTATATGGGACGTATTCCCGCATTACTACTACCATTAAAGTATCACCCATAATCTGGAATGTAGCAATTCACACTACTCGTAGTTACACGACAACTTAATAATGTGTGCGAAACGTAGATACATAGTATGTATTATTACATTTTGCCTCCACTACTATGTTGTGTATCATCGTCAATAGACATTTTTTCTTAACTTTGTTTACTTTCTCGTGCATTAATATTTTATTATATTTTATGTAAAACATCAAACTATATTTCTGCGTAAGTAGCATCCGAGGCGTCAGAACTTAATACAACAAGCAAAATTGGTGCGAGATACATCTGCACTATTTGTAAAACATTTAAGTACCTATTCAATTTTCTACGTAAAGTAACATCCGAGGTGCCAGAACATAATACAACAAGCAAAATTCATGAACATTTCCCTCTAAATAATTTATGAAGGTTTTTGTTTCAACACCTAATTGTTTCTAGGAATAAAATACCAAGCTCTTATTAGTATTATTTGAATCAGCTTCAGGTTGCAGATTGAGTAAACGCAAATTACATTACATTTGTTGAGTGAAACAAACAGAAGCTAGTTTGACACTGGTTTATTTTCTCTTAATATGTAAATCTATGGTAAATCTATGGTACAAAAAAGTATGTAAAAGTTTATAAAAAAGGTGGTCGTGAACAACATTATTGAAGCTGTATGTTTTTTGAAGTGATAAAAAACTTATAAAACTCCTTTATTTTTGCGTAAGCTTTTACAAAGCATTTTTACTCGTCCCTGTACTAACCCTACGCCTGTATACACAAACATTACTATGAGGTCTCAAAGTGCGCGTGGACGCATAGGGTCACACATGAACCAATCACATTATTAATATTGATGCGAGCTAGGCAGTTAAAATCCCGAACGATAACGCACCTAGTTGCTACCTAGCAACAAATCCAACCCATTAAGTACCAGCGAATCGAGACACAAAATTAAGACCTAGGCTGGATTTAATTGGTCTTCCTTAGAGTTCCTAAATCGTTCTTAAGTTCTATTAGCCCGTGGAACCCTAAGTGGTCACATGAGACAACCGTAACTTGATTTTGTGTCTCGATTCGCTGGTACTTGAAGGGTTAAGAATAAAGAGAAGACATATGAATGAAAAATGTCTCATAGTGCCGTTAGCTGGTCGAAATTTCTATTGATACTTTGTTAGTGCAAGTGGTACTTAAAATTAAGACTCCACGCTGAGACTTCAGCCTTTTGGTCGGCCGATAGTTGGGCCCGATTCTAATTTGTATGATGAACACTTTTATACACGTCCATACTGATTAAAGCTCATAGCACACTTATCAACTCGGAAAGGGATCAACATCGTCGTTACATCGCCTTTTGCGAGCTGTTATCTCCTTTCGGCGGCTTCACGCTTGTATTCACAAGTGATACAGCAAATCGAACGCACATCATTGAATAGAGCTCTGTGATTGGTTCAGTGTCACCCTGTGCGCCTGTGCGTCCACCGTGCGTGTGAGACCTCATAGTAATGTTTGTGAATAGGGGCGTCACTCACTCACTCATCACGGAATCTCAGAAACTACAAGTGCTAGGAGCATCTTGCATGGAGGTTCCTTTTAGAACTTAGGTGCTCACGAATACGGGATTTTGCAAAATTCAACCCCTAAGGGGGAAAACGGGATCTACGCGTACGAAGTCTCGGGCGGCCGCTAATCTTTTATACAATTTAATTGGTTAGTGACTTTTCATGGGTGAGACATATTCATTAACCAAAATAGGTCTCATTTTAATGTAAATTACAGAGCAATTTAGCTAATCTCGCTGTTAAAGTGTTAATATCGCGAATGCAAACTAAACCGAATCCCATTTGGAATAATCAAAGCGTAATGAAACCAGCTTTTAACTACAGCCCAATTAGCATTTACACAAACACGGTGTTAGTGGGATCTACTGACAATACATAAGGTCTAGGGCACACAGCCTGAAGTGCCAGGCTGTAGAACTTACCTAAATGGTATTGAATACTAGAGTGGTCTAGCTATCGTAGATTGATATCGATAGAAGAAGGTATTCAATGGATAGGCTTAGATTAATAAAGCCTAGATAGATAGTCAGTGCGCGAAAGGTGAGGCAGCTTTTAGTGAGCCGGTATGAACTGTCAAAGTGAAAAATTGGTAAACACGTCCGACGAATTTTAATTAATTATGACGGTTTGTGCTGTGAAAGGGTGTCTAAATACTTACATCAAAAAGATATTCGACGTGTATTTTGCTTGAATTTGGCTTTCAAAAATTAAATAGGTACGGGAATGATACCAGTAACAAGAAAATTTATTTCCTAATTGTTAGCTGTACAAATACACTTCCTTTTTTATGAAATCGAGACTTTTAAGTCGATTTATCCTATTGTAATTAGGTAGGTAGGTACTTTGAATTCAATAAATAAGTAAGTACATGATGCGTTTTGTTTTTGTTAATCATAAAATAATTAAAAACGTATTAAAAATTTCCCTACTTTCATTGTCCACACTCCCCAAGAAAATTGACACTAATGACATAAGATTTTTGCCTTACTCTTGACGAAGCGTTTGTATGAAGACTATCCATCTAGGCTTTATTTAATCTAAGTGGATAGGTAATAAAATCTAAGACTTTTTAAACTGCGTTTTAAGACTCCGTTTCGACCGCCGTATATTAGCCGAACAGATTCGGCATTATGCTTGGTGTACCTAATCCTAAATTCTTTAGAAATTTCCATAGATGTAAACAAACACTTGTGCACACAATTACACTATAATACTCACGTTTTCTTAATGTCACACACATTATTTCACAAGCTCATGAAACCAACTTTATTCTCATGATGAAACAAATATGAAATCTAACATTTAAAACGAAATATTTTAACAAAATATTTGGATGATGAAAATTTGTGCTTCATGTTAAAATGTCAAATAGAGATTTGACGTTTAAATTTAGGTCCTATCTCTGGAAAATCTGTAAGTCATAGACAATATTCATAGATAATAATCTGTAAATTTTATCGATTTAATTTCAAGTATTCAATTATTTCAATTACCAATTACTTTGATAATATTA
The DNA here is from genome assembly GCF_004193835.3 of Ostrinia furnacalis. Classification (NCBI taxonomy): domain Eukaryota; kingdom Metazoa; phylum Arthropoda; class Insecta; order Lepidoptera; family Crambidae; genus Ostrinia; species Ostrinia furnacalis. The sequence goes on along the minus strand of NW_021132158.1, from coordinate 119,446 downwards.
ATTTAAAATAAAATATAAACGAGGTTATATTCAACAATGTATTTTTTCTTCATTGAATGCAACAACACAGTTTGCGAAGAAGTCTTTGAATTCAGCTTTATTATACAGACGAGTGTCACATAAAAAAGGCCTTTCGACCACTTTTCGACTGGTTTACGATTTTATTGTGCACTTTGTCTAGACCCACAGTATAATTTAAATTATATTTCCTAAACAAATAAAAAAGGGGAAATTAAATTTTCTTTGATTAAGAAGATTCTATTTTGACGATCACATTACTTATCTCAACATCAATCAGAAGAGGGATTGATCTTAATAATTATACAAACGATCTTTGAAAATCAATTAATCGTCTGTTGCAGTCCGTAAATGACATTTACAGAATTGCGATTAACGAGAGATTTTGTCGCATCACTAGTAGATCAACTGACATAGACTAAAAATTCTTCAATGTCAGTTGGCCATATTTGTTTACATTTAGGGAAATTTCTAAAGAACTAAGGTATACGCTTGCTTGCTTACAAAATTACGAAAAACTGTTGACGGAGTGCCAGAGTTGCGCTCGCGTCGCTACTCTTTAAAACTAGAGATGACAACAACCCAAACGCGTCGATTCCAAGACTTGAGGAACGCTAATTTATCCAACTTTTGTGGTAGATCTATAGTTTCTTTCAGGAGAAAGTTAATCTGTCATTATACTCAAAACGAACGAAATCAATCCAAAAAAAATCCGAAGAAAGTTCGAATGTGTGTTTTTATTTTATGTTTAGATATTTATTAGGACAACCAAAGTGCTAAAAACTAAGTACGAGTATGTTTTCAAACCAATCACAGGCTTAAATATTTGCTATACTTAATTACTTAGTTTGTTGTAGTTTTGGGCTTCATAGTAAGCATCCTTATCGTTATGTGCTTACCAGAGCCGCCTCGAGCTAAGTCCCACAAATAATCACACACCAAATTGAATTCGTCTACACGATGAATGGACAGAGAATACAGCCCATCAATCACCCAGCCACATCTGATATTAATCCGACACACAATTTGGGGGGTCTACCCTCACATATGTCTGGGGAGTCCTTTTACGATGTACCCCTGCCTGCGGGTTTGTCATTGCTAGACTTTATTGGTGGTGAGGCTATGAACTACGTATTTACTTGTGTAAGTGCATTGTGAATGTAGACGTTTTTTGAAAAATACAATCTACTTCGTAATAATATCAACTACTAACTAGGCGTTGCTGAAATATATAACAACAATCGTCTTAGTTTAGTCATATTTTCAATAAGTTGTGAAAGCATAAGTTGTTATGTAAAATTATTACAAAATAGCATGATGGTTTCAGGAATATTATTGGAATGCAACTGTTCCATAATTTTGACTTGTAGTACCATGCATTATATACAATAATCTGCTGTACATTTACCCCTTTACTAATAAAAAGTTACACAGTTGTTGAACACTGTTTTAAAATGACATTTCCATACTAAACATGACTTTAAAACACTGTTCCACGAGCGTGTTAGTTTTATTAGTAAGGGACTAAATATTTTGCGTTTGCTCTTGATAGAGACAAATTGCAATTACAACCAGCTTTTTAAGCCAAATCGGAAACTGAAACCTCATTTATACACAAAATAATTAATTCGATAATATACTGACCAACCCATTAAAGTCTGACCAACAGACTACAGCGAAAAGATGGCGGACCCTTATCAATGTCCCCTTTGTAACGTTCTCGGTGCTTCATTCCGTTTCCATTCCATTGGTGCGCATCGAGATACACACTTTTGCACCTTATGTAGTCATATTAAGGTGCTATATTGCAATAAAAATGTATTGATACTCATACGTGACAGATACGTTTTGATTTTAGCTCATTCAAGTATTCTAACGTGCGAAATTGACATCTTCAAAGGTCAAAGTATGCGCTAGAATTCTCAGAAGTAGAATTTTCTGCTTGATTTGGTTAGGGCTTGTTCTAGCTCCACCTGGCTTGCTACCACTATATTAATATTACTTGTCTATCGCCATAACAATGTTAACATCATTGTTGCATTCCGACAAATGGAGGTAAGATAGCCAGTTCCTTTCTAGTTGAGGATTCTGAATGAAGCTCGCTTCTAGTCGGCCTAATCTTCACTTTCCGATAAGTAAGATGATGTTTGAAGGGTGTTTGGGTATTTTCTACAACTTTTCGCTTTGGTGTTTAAAACCTTGTCAACGTCAGCGTTAATAATAAAAACTAGCGGCCGCCTGCGATTTCGTACGCGTGGATCCCGTTTTACCCCTTTAGGAGGGGGGGGAGTTTCGTAAAATCCGTTCTTAGTGAGCACCTACGTTCTAAAAGGAACCCCTATGCAAAATTTGAGACTAGCACTTGTAGTTTATGAAATTTCGTGATGAGTGAGTGAGTCAATCAATCAGTGACCTTTCGATAAGATAAAAATAAAACTACGTTTTCCGACTATTATCCTTTAATAACCAATATTATACAATATCATCTTATTCAACACACTGCAAATGTCGTTTCCTAGCCAAGGATTTGAAAGCTTTATTTCTTAGCCCGGAGAAGGTGAAGCTTAAAGGGATCGGAAGACACCACCCTCGTCAACTTCACCTTTTGTGTTGACCTATAACATTCCGCAGATTGAATCTATAGTGTGGATTCCGGGCCGCTAATTTTGGAATTCCATGGCCAAATATTGGAATGAAGATTTCATCGGTGACATTCGTAATTTGTTACACACAAATTGAAATGGGAATGTTACAAATGAGGAAATAATGTTACAAATAGGCGAGAAGAGACGAAAAATATATTTTTACACCCTATATAAGAGTTTTTTTTATAGTTATTTATTGTATTTGATTTACATTAACTTAACTTAAATTGTGCCCGCTAATCGGTCAATCTAGAAATTATTAGGGGATGCCTATATTCAGCAGTGGACAGCCTGTGTCTGAAATCATGATGAGAAATGAAATTGAACTGGTCTTCATAACAAATTTAAATATAGAGACAAGATTTTACATGCTAACACGACGCAATCACATCACAAAAGTCGATGTGAGACTTAAACCATAAGTTTAAAATATTCCATAAGCCACCAAATCAATAAAAACAAAGAGAAATAATAAATGAATGAAAGTATTTTCCATTACATCATGATATCAATGATCAAAGAACGATCCTTTGACCTCATGAAATGACGTCATGGCCACACCCATTCCTTTTTCAGAAGTTTTAAACGTATCATACTGAAATGCTTCTGTAAATATTTAATCACTTATTGACTACTTACTTTAAGAAGTGAACATCAATTTATGTTTTTTAAACAACTTCGGCTCGCAGTATTGTTCACGTGGATTTCATAATCGTCATCAAAATTGCTTTAATTTAAAATTAAAATAGTTCGTTTTGATAAGCATTGATGAATATTTGGTATGACCACCCTATATTTATCGAACGAAAATGGATTTGTAATCGACAAATAAATGTAGTGTGACTATTATTGATTTGTAATATACATACCAGCCTAATTTTTAAATTATTCTATATCCTTGAATTGAATCAGAAATGAGGTGATCCGCAGGTAAACCAAAGTAACCACCACATTCCGAAGTATTGTCAAACTAAGGGCAGTGGGCGGGGCACATAGCTCGTAGAACTGATGGCCGTTGGGGAAGAAAAGTTCTCGAGTGGCGAACACATAGCAAGTCTCCCGCTAGGTGGAATGACGATCTGTTGAAGGATCAGAAAAGTTCTCCAATAGCAAAGACATAGCAGGTCTGCCACTAGATGGACCGACGTCTGCTGAAGGTCGTGGAAGCACCTGGATGCGGGCAATGCAGGACCAGTTTTTGTGGAAATCCTTGGTCCAGCAGTGGACGTCAGTTGCCTAAAACGAACGATTACACCCTGTATTTTTCCATTTCACTTTTCACTCCATTCCTCGAATAAGCATTTCCTGAGATAAGGAGATGTTTATGTAATGTGACATTGTTTTTCCTATAGCTCCCAACCTCGTAAAAAGTAAGTGCACTATATGCTTTCCCCGTTTTCTCGTACGAAAATGAACTCTAACACAAAGTGATAAGATACACAGAAATGCAAATGTTTAAAAGGACCTCACCTATCAGTTTTTATTCCCTTGACCGCGAAAGGATATATAAATTTAGGACGCTATCCTTTTAAATCTTAAGGATAGTTTTGCTTTGGGTCTGTTTAGGTTCTTTACTAAATGTGGTTTGGTTTACGTACAATTTACTTAGGTTTTACTCAATAATGTAATAACAGTTTTATTTTCAGGTTTTAATACAGGACTATTTCCATCGCTGCAACTCCTGTGTAGCCAGGATCTACAGCTTGACCGCCAATGAAAACCTAACCAGTGAAGGTCAAGTTTGTCTAGGTTAAACTGTCAGGTAGGTTATAGGCATAATTAGCTATTGCTAAGCGTAGGCCTTCCCAAATTATTTCCAGATTAGCCGGCCTGCATCCAGTTACCACGTCATTTATGAGGTCATCTGACTACCTTGTGGGCGGACGTCCACGCTGCACTTACCAGTACATATCAGCCTGCATTCCAGAACCTTTGTGCTCTAGAAATCGATAGTTTTACATGCAAAATTAAATTTATTAAGTTATGACCAGTATTACACTTATGGACGTCAAATATAATTTCAAAACAGGTAGCCCACACAAAGGGACGCTTTACATTTACCTCCTTATCTTTTGGGCCATTTTTTTGCTTTGGAGCTATGTCTTGTCCACTTATAATACTCGTAAATATCGTTAAAAAATTCAATTCTCCCACTAGTAAACTATAAAGACGTTTTTCAGTTCTAAAAAAGGACCAGACAATGCTTAAAATAACAAAAGAACAATTCTATTCCATTCCACGTAACCTTCAAGCAAATATACTTTTAACCCTGTGCTATCGCAAGCAAAAATGGCCTCTATATCCAACCAAATATTCCCCCTCGATTATCGGTATTGAATGCCAAAATCTACATTCTATGCTCCAATGCTATTAAGCCAATTTTGATAAAAGCCACGAAAAGCGGACAGCAAAGTTTCAAATTGAATTTTAGAGTTTTTGCTGACCACACTAATATTATAACTTATTCGGCGGGATGGATGTTTGTCCTGATGTTCAATGTTCTGTGTGTGGTTTAAATTAGGAAAATTGGCTCTAATTTTATGGATACTTGAGTCTCTTCTCTAAAAATAGTCTCATAATTTTTTTTCTGGCACCAGGCGGTTAGAAACATTTATAGCCAGTAGGTACAGGACATGTCAAGTAGTTTAAGTAAAATGGTAATAAAACTATTTTTTAAAATTAAATTAATGTCAAATTGCGTATGTGCATCAACCTCATCCTCTGTGGTAACATACAGTTACTTCATTTCCACACCTAGAAGAATTTTAGAATACATATTGAAAATATCAAATCAAAGTTTTCATTGTAATGATAAAATTTGTATTAAATATATGTAGAAATGGGTTCAAGGTAACAAAAACTGTTAAAAATATATTTTTCTATACAGGCAGAACCGCGGGTAAAACCTCCATAGGAACGAGCACTACTTAATATGACATACGAGTAGATGTATACAGAATTTAGATGCAATATTTTTCAGAAAAATATTAAAACAACAAAATGATGGACGAAAAACGTATAACGTTTTTGATAGTATTTCAAAAACAATTTTAAAAAGTTTATGTATACGAACTTAAATAGATTTGAATTCAAATGATGAATTCAAAAGATCGTCACTTACCATCAGGTGAGATACAGGCCAAGAGCTTCCTCGTTGTGGATAAAAAAAGTATGTAATTTGTTTACAGCAACAAGTAACACAGAACAGCAAGAAGAATAATCTCCAGCCACTTAATGTCCTAAGGTTTCAACAACCGTAATCCGAGTTAAAGTAATCAACAATTTTAAGGTTTCTGAATAAGTAACGGTGTTGTATTCCTTCATTTGATATTCTTTTTAATATCGCCGATACTTCAATAAAATCCCAGAATCTTCCTTGTTGGGCAGTTCGAATTTTCAAGTTATTTATAATGCTTTTGCCCGCGGCTTCACCCGCGTGAAATTCAGTGTTGTCACATATCGTCATAAATTATAGCCTATAATATGTTATTCTGGGTTATATAAACAATGACACTGTAAAGTTTTATCAAAATCCGTTCTGTAGTTTTTATAACAAGCCAGGTAAGTATTTGAGCACAATCGCACCTGATGTTAAGTGGGATGCAGTCTAGGATGGTACATATCTGCCCTGTAAGTGCCTATTTACTCTCGCCTTTAAAGGCCCGGGAAAGACAGCAGCAGGCAACGAATTCCAGTCCCTAGCTGTTCGCATTATAAAAGAGTCATCGAAACGCTCAGTGCGAGCGAGAGTTTTGTTTTAGTTTTTCCGTGAAAATGTAACAAACATGTTAACATCCAGACATCCATACAAACTTTCGCATTTATAATATTAGTATAGATTTACAATCTTCTTTCAATGTTTTCTGTTAATATTACCTATTAAATTACGACAGGCCTTGAACTATTTACGCTAATAGAAATCTTTAGTTCGATCTTCGAGCAATATTTTCTGTTCATTCTGTAAATATAGCTATTTTATTACGTAAGTTTTTTAAGTGTAAGAACTACTGAAATACGATATTAGTATTTTCCTTTTCAGCTTAAGGCAATATTTACAATGTTAGCTTAAGATCTAACACCGCTTAAATAAGGTGGTTTGAAAAATAATTCTTATGTTTAAATTTATTATATCTTTTAGATGGAGTAAGTTTATTATTAGCATAGTTGTTACTTCGATAGTGAGTGTAGTGGAAGTTTATAAATGAAAAGTGTGGACTGTATGAAAATAATTGTCTATTCGGTATCGATTCGCTTAATGACTTGATGACGATGATGATGATGATGACCTTATGATGATTATTACAGAGAATAAAGTCACATTTGCATTTTTAGGTTGAAAGGAAACAAAAATATTTTCAGTGCAACTTATTAATTAGTTATTTCTTGTTTTTTATTTTCATCGTAAATTATTGACCCTTTTCAATAAAGTATAAAAATATAGAGCAACAATGGAAACGTCAAATCAAATGAGTCACTTCAAAGTACTGTTTGTAGCAAAAGGGTTCATACATAGAGACAGCGTTGAACTTGATGAGCTAAAGTTAAAGAGAAAAGCTAAAACATGTCCAACGTGCATTCACATCGAACGACACGAATTCTTAGTATTTCCGCGGAAAGATTAAAGCTCTACTTGGATTTCGCCTGCAACCCCCTCGCTCCCACAATGCCGCTCTCTCCCTCCCTCCACCCAAGGAATAGACACCCAGTGCGTTTTGAGCCCCCGCGACTGTCGGACGTTACGTCAAATTCGAATTTGGAACGCTCTACGTATCGTGTTTTAAATTTCGAACGCGCAGTGGCCAGCATTCGTCAGTCGTTTGTGAATTTCTTTTTTGTTTTTTATTATTTTAACGGCTTTTTATCTGTGCTAGTGTGGTGTGAATTAAACAGATTATAAACATCAAAAGTTTAATTTAGTGAAGACTAATTTAATTTAAGTGGGTTGACGGTTGATTAAAATTTGTATGTGAAACGTGGAAAGCGCTGGAAACATTTGCAAGGTATTTGTAGTTTTTAACATACTAAGTAATTTTATTTCTCAATTTCAGATTATGAAAAAATATCTTAAATTGATAGAGCAGTGAATTAAGGAGTCAATTCAATCATTGGTCATTAAAATCGGAATCACTGAAGTCATTAATAAATCATGTAACCCCATTCAGTAGCAACGAGTGGTTGATTTTTATCACCCCTTGGCCTTCATTTGGTAATATTACGTAATTGCTCATTACTGGCAATCAACCTCCTTTTACAAAAAAGAAATAATACCTAGCCTCTATCATATCCGCGAAACAAAAGAACGACCATTAATTCCAAATTTGAATTTCTTCGAATGAAAAGATACTTTTTAAAAGAAAAAACTTCACAATATTTAAACAAAAGAACGTTATAATTCCAAATTTGAATTGCTTTTCAAATGATAATGATCTGCCAAATAGCAAAGTGGAGACTTCATAGAGATTCTTCATAGAGATTTAATCGTAGTTCTTCAAAGACAAATGGAGAGTTCTGAATAATGATGCTCGACTAAATGATTGCGCGTTTAGATTTAATTTTGCTTAATAATTTCATAGCGATAAACAAGAATTATCAAGATTTACCTCTACTAAACCACTTAACATTTTAACCCTTTTCTTGGCATTGTGCATTTAAAGATACGTTGACCAAAACAAAAATATGGGGGAAAAACCAAAAACTATTTTCAAATGTTTTTTTAATATAACGTTAGCCCAAATACTACAGATCGTGATAAACAATATAGAATCACTACAAGCTGCACAGATTTAACAGTAATATGCAAAATGTCAGACCGTTGACAGGCGTCTACGCACCGGCTGATAATTTTTATTATTTTCCGTGTTTTTTTTTAAGAATATTGGTGATTATTTGTAGTAATATGGGTAGTAAATAAATGTTTCTTGATGATAGTGCTGTTTTTTCATCCCAAAACGTGTATAATTATTCTTGTACGATGCGGATTGTCCGAATGTATCTCTAAATGCACATTGTCAGATACGTAATAATTTACTTTCAATTTTGAATGTATCTTTAAAGACACATTGCCAGGTTATCGTTGACTCTATTTTATGTTTTTTTTCATAGATTTTATCGCATAAAAAAGGGATATGTTATTAGATAGTAATATTTAAAGCTGTAAATTATAATATGCTGATGTGAGTTTTAATTCTTTACTAAAGAATCGTTGTTTTTTGCACAACTTAGTGCTGCAGCAACAAAATCAGGCGCGCAAAATGCTGGTTATGGTTCCAAAATCTCGAACCAGGTCAAAAGTCAGTAGCGGTGACACTTCAGCTTATGAATTAGAAGCCGCACTTAGTCTCCTGATTCTCTTGGGTGGTTATCTTCCTATTCCAACCAACCCAAATCACCCTAAAAAGCGAGCAGTCTGTCCAGGCTGCTGCATGCTTCTGGTTATAAAGCTGGTGATTGAAGAATTTTAGCCAGTTCGACTGCTGCATAGTTTCCCTGAGAGTTCCAGAGATCCATTTTCGCTATCTTGCGTTTCCACTGTAAGTTGGATATCTAATTATCTTCAATCAAAGACGTGAACACAGTTCGGTACCAGTTGGCATCAATACCACTCGTATTTATTTAATGGTCTTGCAAGATTCCCATGTGTTCTATCTGCATTTGCTTCTCCTGGATGGTAAGAGGGGTCTGAGGTTCAGGAGGTACTCCAACGACGCTGGCGGAGTGGTTCTCATACATCCAAATGCAGCTATACTTGCAAGGCGTTACAGACTTAGAAGTGTTTTTTTTTACTTTGTTTTCAGTTTTTTATAAAAGATATTTATTTTTTATTTTTCAAATAAGGAATAGCTTAAGGTTTTGTAGTAATTTTCATTTAAATAACTAATTTCTACTAACAAATAAACCATGTTTTAATTTACTACAAAGCTGGCAATGTGCATTTAAAGATACATACTATATTTCCAAAACTACATACCTAAGATTTTTTTTCGTATTTTTCACATGATTTTTACTCGTCATAAATCCAATATTTATAGTTTAAATCACAAATATTAACCAAAACCGTCGTTGCCAAGTATAGGGTTAAAATATTTTTAATGGTTCTATGTTAATTAGTAAAAAATAGCATTTTAATATTAATAAAAAGTACAAAATCGGATTGTCACGTCTTCAAATTTTTATTTGAAGGCCAATAAAGCCGTATTTTAAAGAAACAAGTTAGAAAAGTTTCCAAGAAATATCTCAAATTCGGAAAACTCAATAGCCCTTTTTCAATAGGATACGGATTCTTATTAAGATATTTTCAATAACAGTTTACAAATTAGAAGATTAATGATTACATAACATTACTAAGGGCTGATTATTTTTTTTCAATCATCAGATATCTTTTAACTAAAGAATAACCTTGTCATTTTGAAATATTTCCCATACTAAAACTATCAATATGCCAAATTTATTTTTCATTTAAAAGCTATCCGACGATTGAAAAATCAGCCCTAAGTATATTAACTTCTTATTACCCTCTTGATCGTACCTACGTTTTACTTATTTATTATGTACAGTCACGGAATGAAAAGGTTCGTCAGTTTTCAAATTGATTCCTTCAACGAATCGCGAGCACATCACATATTACCTTTTGAAACTATGTTACAGAATAATCTCGAATTAGAGAAAATAATCTTTAACTGTTCGTCAGTAAAGTTCAAAATTATTCAGATCAAAGTTGTTTGACGATTTAACTTGTCAAGATGATTATTATGATTGATAAACTAAAACCTTCTTGTTGGTTCAACCTGCCATTATCTATTAAATAAAAATTTTGTAACATTGCACTGATGGTATAGAAAAATAAACAAGCAAAACCTTATTCGTTAGCAAACGTCATATTTATTTAAATATTAGCAGCACTGTTTCTTGCACTGTTATGTTGGCAGGTTTGACTCTTACAGTACCTAAGCGCAAGTGCAAGCGAAAACCGACACTAAGGTGACGAACCTTTTCATTCCGCGACTGTACCTAAACTACTTACTTAAGCAGACGGAAATAGAAAATCAATTGCCTTGTCTACTACTCGAACGATATCGACTTTTATAAAAATAACAATCACAGTTCATTAACATATGAAAGACAAGATTTTTAAATTCAGTTTAAATGTTATAGGATTTTCCACACTGGGTGCGGTCTGCGGTCATGTCAAAATAATCTAACATTAAGCGGGCTGCTTTCATTTGTGTGATAATCCTTCTTATATCTAGATCTATAAGAGCGAAAGGTCACTGACTGACTCACTCACTCATCACGAAATCTCAGAAACTATAAGTGCTAGGAATCTCAAACTTTGCATGGTCCCTTTTAGAACGTAGGTGCTCACTAAGACGGGATTTTGCAAAATTCAACCCCTAAGAACGGGGTCCACGCGTACGAAGTCGCGGGGGGATGCTAGTAATTAATATTTTAAATTAAGAACCTACATAATTACTTAAAAAAAAACATTCAGTATTCCAAGTAGGTTTAATACTAAAGGAAGTATAAAATAATTAAACTACGCAATGGCCATTAAACAAAAGAAAAACACGTTCTTTCGTACTTTTTAATTGGAGCGGGAATTAAACTCTAGCAGTTTTTAATGTCAGAAGCGTGTTATACTTATCTTAAACTGTGTTAAACCGTGCACTTAAATGTAACTGGATTGTGGACAAGCCTTTTTCGTGCTTCTCGCTAATTTCGCCACGACTGTTAATGCTAGATAGTTCCCAGTCACGTCACATGTGTCTTTTAATAACAGTGGAAGATACTGGATGATAGTCACTTTACTCTTATACTCTTATACATAAAATATTCAATTTCCAGTTAGTTTAGTAAGTGACTAGCTTTTGCCCGCGGGTTTTGTCTGTCACAGTCACAGAAAAACTTTATAGTGCGCGTTTCAGTTTCAAAAACCGGGATAAAAACAATCCTCCCTTTCCCGGTACTTAAACTCTCTATAGCTTTCATCAAAATCGGTTCAGTAGTTTAGACGTGAAAGCGTAACAGACAGATAGACTTAGTTTAGACTTACTTTTGCTTATAATATTATGTAGGGAAGTAGGGATTCAGTAAATTAGCCTATTCGTGATTCAGGTCGAATTAAAATTTACTATCCATTTATGGTCGACTTTTTAGATTGACCAAAAGATTTAGAAAAAGAATCAGGTGTAATATTTAATTACTCCAGTTAATAGTTTTAGTTATAAATATAAAATTCTAATTAATAAAACAGGGCAAACCAAACTTGAGTACTAACTTTCTTAACGAAATACCAAGTACTATATTTTTTCAACTTTAAAAACTAGCTGGCTAGTTAACATTTAATTTTAGAGTGGGTATAATTTTTTTAGTAATAAAACACCGCAAACCAAAATTGAGCACTATAACTTTCGTCACGAAATACGAAGTACTATATTTTTCTAACATTAAAAGCTTGACGAGTTAAATTTCCATTTTCTGAAGGTATAAAGTTCCCTTAAAATGCCTCGTGAAAACCAAGGAATATTAAAATTTAGTTCAAATATAAAAGTGATTTTGCGATACCAAGACCAGTAAAATTTTAATCGTTTTTTTTTTTTGATAATACATTACTGGACTACATTCAACTAGGTTGAAATAAAATCGAAAATTAAATTTCAACTTTGCAACTTTTTAATTGAGTCTCAAGAAGTTTCAAGAACAAAAAATTAAGAGCAATTTGAACTTCTGAAAAAAACGGAACTTTTTATTCCCGGACTTAACCTATTATCTCTATACTTACCAATTTCATCAAAATCGGTTCTGTGGCTTAGGTGTGAAAGCGTAGCAGTTCAGACAGACAGAGTTACATCGCATCTATATTAGTAGGTATTAGAGTAGGTGCACACCGTTGATTTTTCGTCGGCCGATAGTTTAGTCGGGCTGTTGATCAGTATGGGCATGTATGGGAGTGAGCACACTACGCCGATTCGATTTGGCCGATTCTTCATACAATTTAAAATCGGGCACAACTATCGGCCAACTAAAAATCAACGGTGTGGGCCTACTCTTAGGGAAGTAGGGATAGGGAACTAGGGAGAAAACTAACACTTTCCTTTATTTGCAATTAACAATAAATGCTTATCTTATCTTATCTTTGCCGTGTTTTTGATTCCATTAATTCGATTTTCCTCTATTAGTAATGTATTTAATTCCGTGAGTAGATCCTTGATATTCTTTGAGACTACACCTCAATTCGGTTATACGAACCTCCGAACTCCTATGTACTTCTGATAAATTTTGTTTAGTTGTGTATTTCTATGGAATATGGACTTATACTGTGCTCTCGGTCGTCAAGTTTTTTGTTTTGTACGAGTATGTATGCTGTATTTACCTGTAGAGACGTATAACTTACTTATCAGGTCAATTAATTAATGAAATAAAAACCAATACTTTTCTTAGTTTGCTGTGTATTTAATTCCTCGAATTCTTGGTATACTCGAGGCTCTATACCTCTATTCCGTTTTACGAATCTCCGAACTCCTACTTATTTCTGATTAATTTTGCTTTCCATATCCCATACAAAAGGATATGGACGTTTTTTTTTTTTTTTAAGGGACGCGCGCTGGTAGCTTGAGGAGCTTTTCCAGCTTCACCGGGCAGAGTGGCGAGTACAGAAGGTACTCTAGCCGTTTGGCGATCGTCGGTGCGCGAGCCGACGAGGCCGAGTGTGGGCTTCGCGAAGCGAAGCCCAGGCTCGTCCGCGTCGGTCGCAGGCCGACGTTCGCGATCGGGCCGTATCGAGCGCATAAGGCCCGATCAGTGGCGAACCCAACTAGAGGGTTGCCCACCGCGGTGTTGGACCAAAGTCCAGCCTACGGCGGGCTCACTCTAGTGGGCCCGATTGAGGGGACTACGGACGCGGCCTGAGGGCGCCACGGTAGGCTCGGACCTCGGCTCAGGCCGTGTCCGGGGGACGGATAGGGGAAGCTGTCAGGTCAATTAATTAATTAAATATAATCACACATTTATAAAACAAAGTCGCTATCCTGTCTACTACGCAACGGATTTTAAAACGGTTTTTTAAATAGATAGAGCGAATCAAGAGGAAGTTATTAACATTTTTAGCGGTTAGAGTCACTTCTCAAACTAAATTAAAAATAAACAACTTGAAAAACTCGTAGGTTCGATTCCCGCCTTAGACAGTTCGATTTTTTCAAGTCGTTTATTTTATAATTCAAGAGTAAGGTTTATACGTATAAAACATGTAGATATAAAACGCCAAGAAATTCCATTGCAATCGAAGCCGGGGCAGGCTGCTAGTTAACCAACACTTTTCTTAATTTGCTCATTCCTTGCGTTCTCGATATTTTATCTATCTATCTACACCTCAATTCGGTTATACGAAGCTCCGAACTCCTATTTACTTCTGATTAATTAAATTACTTACATTTCTATGAGATATGGACGTCTGTCAGATTAATTAATGAAATAAGCTTTCCTGTCTACTAACGCAACGGATTTTGATACGGTTTTTAAATAGATAGAGTGATTTTTAGAAGAGAAAAGCATATTATAGAAGAGAAAAGCCGAGAAATTCCATTGCAACCGAAGCCGAGGCGTGCCGCTAGTTAACCAACACTTTTCTTAACTTGCCGTGTATTTCATTCCTTGAGTTCTCGATATTTTATCTATCTACACCTCAATTCGGTTCTATTTACTTCTGATTAATTTCGTTGCGGGTCCCGAGTTGCTCTCTCCCCGGGGATGTAACTTTTACTGGTTGGTTTTGATTAGCAACCGAGTGTATCTAACTATTTATAAGTTACAAGCTTTTGCCCACGGCTTCGCCCGCGTGCAATTTTGTCTAACATAGAAAAACTTTATCGCGCCTTATGTTTTAAAAACCGGGATATAAAATCCTATGTCCTATGGGACTCAAACTATGCCAAATTTCATCAAAATCGATTCAGTGACTTTGACGTAAAAGTGTGCCAGACAGACAGAGTTACTTTCACATTTAATAAGGATTCGGGAAGTGAGGATAAACTATCACTTTTCTTCATTTGCAGTGTATTTAAATCCATGAATTGTATAATTTCTCTATTTGGTATGTATTATTCTTATAATTCTAGTTTGTCATGAATGGGACCTTTACTTTATTTTGTTTCTCATTTTTAAATAGATCAGCTTCTAGAGCTTTACACATTTGAATTTAGCAATGGTGTGTGCAAACGTTTTTGTTTTTTCATGAAGTTATGGGATTCCGTTCCCAGGTGTGACGAAAAAAATAAAAATAAATTCTTCGGCATCGTTATCCATCAGTACTATTAATTAGTATTAGGTACTATGGAGGTTTATAAAGTAGACCATGCTTTTTACTACTCAATACAAATAATTCAAAATAAAAGTATTATGAAGACAAACCATTATCTTACTACAAAGATAAAGTGCAAAACCATCTACCTTTCTTCTTTCCTACTTAATTAAGTTAATCTACAAAGACCTTGTTGGGAAACATCTCTAATTTGTTTGAGAAATTAAGTCTTTGAGTCGATGAGACCGTGTTGTTTTTAATTTTCCGACTCGTTAACTAACCGATTAGTTTAACTGTTTAAGTTTCTAATTTGCGGGTAGCATCATAATTATACGAGCTTTTGCCCGCGGCTTCGCCTTTAAATTTTGTTTGTCACAGAAAAAAAGTCACACGCGTCCCTGTTTCAGAAATGTTGTCTGTGACGGAAAATGAATCGCACGCGTCCGTTTCAAAAACTATGCTTTGTCCTTTCTAGGGACTCAAAGTAAAGATTTACATGTAAATACTTACTACTTATGCTTTTGTGAGCAGATGTGCTGCAAGCTCATGAAGATTGTGCTCATAAAACTAACAGTTATTTATTATTTAATGACCCAACGTTAAACGACACGTTGTCATTATTATAACATTTTAAACTTTCGCGTTTCATTACAATTGAAAGCTTGTGATCACGGCTTAAGCAACACAACCGAAACGTCAAGCTGTTAAGTTAAGTACACATGTACTGCATAAGAAATGTCGCATTGTGACCGGTGGTTCTTTTTAGTTGTCATTATTTACCTACTTGTGCATTCTGTTTGCGTGATTGGAAGTTATTTTAGGTAACTGTGACACAAATTTTATTCTGAAAAGCTGTCTAGCAGTATAAGAAGTCTTTACTTTAAGACTTCTTAAAACTTAAACGTTTATTTCCATTTTATGGTGGTACTACTTAAAAGTTTTCTCGTTTCTTGGAATAGCAAACGTTTATAAATAATATCTTTTAAAATAAAATGCTATGTTGTTCATTTTAAAACAATCATTTTAAAGGGAACTATTTTTGTTCCGATATATTCGATTCCTATCCATATCGCATTACGAACTTGCACTCAAATCGATACAATTCCCGATTTTGTATCGATTTAGAATTGAAATGCTCCAAAAATACGCCTGTCGGAGAAAAATTGGTTTCCACGAGAACTTTTCTACATACAAAGGACTCCAATTATGTTAACATGGAGCTATGCGGTAGCAATTTTCACGTTCTTCAATTTACAACTTTATGTATTCTTAGGGTGAGTTGCACCACCTAACTTTGACCGTAACTATAACGTTATTCAGCGTTTTTTGTATGGAGTTTAATAGATTTTTGACGTTTATCAAAGTTAAAGTAAGATGGTGCAACCCAGCCTTATTAGTTTTAGCGTGAAATTATAGGTGAGTGATAGGTGAGGACTTAATTTAGTGGTCTGATGGATAAAAGATTTATTTGCATAAAACAGGGTTAAAATAGATAGGTCTTTAGGTACATTTTCTTGTGATTTGTAAAAATTGGGAATACGTTGGTGTCAGATGCTTCTATCGTCTTATAAAGTCTGACATTACTTCGTTCGTTCGTTCGTTTCAGCCGAAAAACGTCCACTGCTGGACAAAGGCACAAAGGCCTCCACCAACGATTTCCACAAAGACCGGTCCTGCGCCGCTCGCATCCAGGCACCTCCCGCGACCTTCACCAGATCGTCGGTACACCTAGTGGGAGGCCTGCCCACGCCACGTCTTCTGACATTACTTAATCCCACAGATTACCGTGCCTTCTGAAGCTCGAAAAAATATACTTATTTTATGTCTACTCAGACAATAGGTAAACTTAAAAATAAAATCATTTTTCTGTCAAACCGTAAGCACAGATTAGGTATATGAAAAAAAGAATAAACAAAACGGTTTATTCATAAAACCTATTCGTGTGTGAAGATTTCTTCCCAAAAAATTCATTTCATCAGAATAATAATTGTACATCTATATATATAAAAATGAAACCCGTTTCGCGTTGTCACGGCATCACGTGTGAACGGCTGAACCGATTTCGATAATTCTTTTTTTTAAATGTTTGTGGAAGTCCAAGGATGGTTCTTACGGAAAAAAATATTAAGAAAATCTCTACGCTAAGGCGGTACGAAGTTCGCCGGGTCAGCTAGTTCTAAATAAAATACCAATCTCCTAAGTTCCCTAAGGCGTCTGTTAAAATGTACGACAAATAAGGCCCGGTTTCCACCAAAGCAAAGCGGAGATAAAAAGAGATGTGCGGTAAAGCTGGCAGGCTATTTCCACTATTGCGGAGCGGAGAGCGTAGCGGTGCGGAGACGAGAGATATGTGTGAACTGTGCGTAGCTGTCAGCTGTCAGTCTATTGCTCTATCTCTGCACCACGCCTGTCAAACTCTATAGGAAAACAACTGCGCCCGACACTTCTCCGCGCGATCCATTTCCACCAAAGCGGAGCGAAGTAGATATGTGCAAATAATGGAATCTGTGGGTCTAGATAAAGTGCAAATTATAATCGTAAACCAGTCGAAAAGTGGTCGAAAAGCCCCTTTTTTGTATGGAGTTTTGACGGATTCGATTTTCGATTCGATCAAAAAGTGCGTTTTGTCTAGGGGGGCTGATTAGTTATTTAAAAAAGTTCTCTGCTCCGCTTCGCACCGCTCCGCCTTGGTGGAAATCATAAAGTTAAATAAATACCTGGTAGAATAGAGCAACAAAGAACTGAGCGAGTAAGATGTCACTAACAGCAATTATACTGTGTGATAAAAAGAGATGCGTGATGCCGTCGCCGCACGTCATACAGAACCGTTTTTTCAACTATTTGTTAGCACTTATTGGCACGCTGAAAATTTGAACTCGGAGATATAAGATTTTACGTGAGTGAAATCGTGGATGTTTATAAGAAATAGTGCTTCAGAAACGTACGTAGTGACTGGTTCAGTGATTGATTTAGTGTACAAAATAGAGAAATAATCCTGACAACTAACACACAAAATAATATTGTCATTCAAAATCGGTTTCGTTTGACAGCTCGTGGTTGTTACTCTATTCCGAACGAATATTAACTTCATGGTGGAAACCGGGCCTTAGGCGAAGCAAACGAAATTCGTGGGCCATCCGCCTGTGTAAACTAGCCTAAATTGTGCGTCTGCTCATCCATTCACGTCACGTACGGGTAAAGCTGAGTCTACACGGGGTTAAAGTAACACCCAATTATTGTGGTAATGAAGAAATATACTGTGCAGAACGGGATTTAGGTGGTTTTATTGGAGTGTTTCAATTTTTCAAATGGTTCTATTGATTTGATTACTATGCTCGTTTGTAAAAATGATTTTATGTTTCAAAATTATTCATGTGGATAGGATTATTGAACATAAAACCGAGTTTCTATTGTTGTTGTTTAAGTTTACACAACATAATATTCTAAACTATAGCCAACAGCAACATTAGACTATACATTTTGTACCAAAATAGTAGGTACCTACTATCTGTACCTACATAAGATGCAGCAGTGTTCGTTCGTTCGTTTCAACCAAATGACGTCCACTGCTGGACAAAGGCCTCCCCCAAGGTTTTCGATAATGAACGGTCCGGCGCTGCCCGCATCCAGGTTATTCCCGCGACCTTTACCAGATCGTCGGTCCACCGAGTCCTGCGGCCTGCCCCCACGATAAGTTTTCCAGTCCGTGGTCGCCACTTGAGAACTTTTCTGCCCCATCGGCTATTGCATTCCATGTTGAACGGTCTTAACAATCTACTGTATCAAACATAGACCCGTGTTTAGTTTCATCTGCTGTCATTTTGTACTTTCTACTGCTTAATTTGTTCGCAATTTTGCTATAAAATCGATAAACCTGGACACAAAACTGAATAAGTTCTGTGACATTTACATAGTTGGAATAAATGTGATTTTACCCAAAAATATTTTTAAATAAATAAGAGCAAGTAATTTCCATTCGATACCAAGTGGGTATCGAGTAAAGTAGCGATATATTCTCATCTCTAAAGCATTTTAAAGAATCGATTGAGGTTATCGAATTGTGACTAAAGCGAAATTTTATCTGGAGCTTAAAACATTATCTAAGATGATTCAAGATAAAGTTAAGAGTAATCTTCTAAGTCCTTTGAAAACTTTCCTACAAATGAAAATATTTCATGAAAACGAAGATGACAGAAATTAATGAATATTTTAGATCTTACTTAGAAGTGGTTGCTGTAATGTTTTTAGAACTGAAAGTAATTTAATTTAACCCTTATATTGTTATGTCGGCTAACTCCGAATAACCCACAAAGTGAACGGATGAACTCGGATGGACGGATGATGCCGGATACCGGCCAATCTGAAAATCATGGGAGGCCTATGTTCAGCAGTGGACGTCCTGTGGCTGATGATGAACTCTATAGACCTCAATATTTAGCTTGATATGCTATTGACTATCTTTATGCCAATTTTTTTTTTAATTCACATCGAGAAAACTCTTGGCCTGTATCTTACCTGATGGTAAGTGATGATCAGGCCGAATGAGGAAGCGAGCTTCACCCGGAATCCTCAACCTCGGAGGAACTGGCTATCTTACCTCTAACTGCCGGAAAACCACAATGCTGTTAAGCTAGCCAGGCGGACTTAGAACAAGCCCTACCACCAACCAAACCGAACAGAAATATCTGCCCCCACTGGGAATAGAACCCGGGACCTCAGCGTCTGAAGCAGGTGGTCTTACCACGCGTCTGAAGCAGGTGGTCTTACCACTAGACTACAGAGGCAGTTAATACTAAAGTCTGGTCCGGGAGCACGTAGAATTTTGTCCAATGACCGACAGCAACATAATTACGCGCGAGCGATAAGGATGGGTAGCTTGGGGTCATTGGACAAAATTCTACGTGCTCCCGGACCAGACTATAGTTGCGTATCCCGAATTAATGATCAAGTCACCCTTCTAGTCATGACCTTTCCATGGGTTGCTTGACTCTTTAAATCACCACCGAAGCCGCCACTAAGTTAATAGCATCTTCATTTACTTAACCTTTTCTAAATTTAGGTATATACAGTGTGAGTCACGTTAAAGTGTACATATGAAAATAGATGAAACTAGACCTATTTTTATCGACAAAAAACAAGTCAAAAATTTTTTGAGATTTTTTTTTAATTTTTTATAGAATTTTTTTTCTTCCAATTACTTATTGTAAAGAAAACGTAATAACTTTTAAACTAAGCGGTATATCCTGATAAAATAAAAATAGTAATAATGATAAATAACAGGCAATACTAAAAAATACATAAAATACACAAAAAAGGCCAACAAATAATAAAAAAATGATACTTTTTGAAAAAAATCCGCTTAAAAATTCGTGTTTTTTTGGTTATTTGATAAATTTCTCCAAAAAATGCCCCTACAACCGGTAGTTTTTATTACTTTGTATTATTCTCTATCGTATTACCTTCGTAAAACCAAAAATCGCATATCTCTATCCCTATCACAACGTTTGCAATGATCGTTTGAACTAAGCCTCTCCGGGCGCGCCATTCAACGCTTCGTTAACAACAAAACTGAAAATGGCTCTAGATTTGTAATTTTGATAAAGACAAGTTAGATTTCAAATAAAAACAAAAGATTTCGAAGTAAAATAAGCATTTTAGTTAAAATTAAAATTGTCTCTACCTGTAGCGGAGAATAATGTTGTGGCAGGCCTTTGTTCAAACGATCATAGCAAATGTTGTGATAGGGATAGAGACATGCGATTTTTGGTTTTACAAAGATAATATGATCGAGAATAATACAAAGTAATAAAAACCACCAGTTATAGGGGCATTTTTTGGAGAAAAATATCAAATAACCAAAAAAACACGAATTTTTAAGCAGATTTTTTTCAAAAAGTATCATTTTTTATTATTTGTTAGCATTTTTTGTGTATTTTATGTATTTTTTTTAGTATCGCCTGTTATTTAGCATTATTACTGTTTTTATTTTATCAGGATATACCGCTTAGTTTAAAAGTTATTACGTTTTCTTTACAATAAGTGATTGGAAGAAAAAAAATTCTATAAAAAAATAAAAAAAAATCTCAAAAAAATTTTGACCTCTTTTTTGTCGATAAAAATACGTCTATTTTCATCTATTTTCATATGTACACTTTAACGTGACTCACACTGTATAGTCTAGTAAATTGTTACGTAACTTATCACTGGGATCTATCGACTTCAAATGAAGACCACACGGGAAAAACAATGAATGTCACCTTTTTTGTGAAACTTACTTTTTAATGCCATCTGTTAGCTTTTTAGGGAAACATTATTATTTCAAAAATCAGAATTGGGTAAAATCGTCGTGGTCAACTGTAATAGTTCAATTTGTGTTTGTTTGTCCATGGCAAGAAACGGTTATATTATGGACCATAACTTAAAACTTATTTAAACAAATCGAGTTTTAGAAGTAAAATAGTTTTAGAATTTACGTCAACGGCAATATTTACTTTAAAATAAATACAAATGTAATTTGAAAATTCGGTGTTATTATATCATGTTTTCAGCGAATTTAAAAGTTTCTAAACGTGGAATTAAAAATTATACTGAACAAGTTCATCATCATTCATTTAGTCTCCACTGGATGAGCACTACCCTCTTCAATGTACCAGAGGCAAATGGAGGATTATACACTCCCCACGTTGCACGCTGGCCCAACGGGTTGGGGAAGAATTGAAAGAGTATACTTTTTAATTTGTCTATCTAAATATAATAGTCAAAGTCACTCAAACATTATGGAAGCAATAAACTATTGAGTATTGAGTATTGAAGGTGACTGAATGATATAATGATATATCAACGCACAGCCCAAACCACTCTGGACGGATCGAGCTGAAATTTGGCATGCAGGTAGATGTTATGACGTAGGCAACCGATAAGAAAGGATTTTACGAAACCCCGCCCCTAAGGGGGTAAAACGGGATCCACGCGTACGAAGTCGCGGGCGGCCGCTAATCATACCTTTAAAAGGTTACTTTTTATTTCTTACCCCATTTTTATTAAAGCAACATAAAAGATGTTATCTTTTTCACCCAAAGAAGCACACTACTCAGTTTACAGCTCGTGCAATGTCGGCTAAATATTTTTAGACAAGGCTACGTGGGAAATTATTATTTTCCTAGTAAAATAATAATTTTCCGGGAAGCTTAGTATAATGGCTTTTTGCCAAGTGATTGATATCTAATTTGATTTTACATAAATAGCTTTTGTAAATCATGAAGACATGACCTACTCTAAATTTAGGCAACCAATTTAGAAATTCATTATTGGCCTTTGATTTAAACATAATGAAACTCATTATTGTTTAGCAATTATGTCAAATTGTAAATAAACGTTTCGTGTTTAGTAAATACAAAACATTGGCGTCCCTAATATTGACTTTCAACGTTACGAGTAATAGATTTTCTGTTTTGAAATATTATCTGATGTTTTTTTTTAATTCGTGAAAAATTTTACACAAACTCATTAGGCAGAACTAAGAAATGCTTGTTAATTATAAGAACTACTAGCTAACCCGGCGAACTTTGTTCCTCCTTAATGGCAATAAATAAGCAGACTTTTTTTTAAATTTCGAACGGGACAAAAAGTATCCTATGTCCTTCTCCTGGCTCTAAACTACCTCCCTGACAATTTTCAGCTAAATCGGTTCAGCCGTTCTTGAGTTATAAGTGGAGTAACTAAGGGCCGATTTTTCAATCATCGAATAACTTTTAACTGAAGAATAAGTTTGACACATTGACTGTTCCGCTATGGGAAATATGTCAAAATGACAAATTTATTCTTCAGTAAAAAGATATTCGACGATTGAAAAATCAGCCCTAACACGACTTTCTTTTATTTATACATATATAAGATATAAGATAGATACTGTAAATTACTTACTTAGTACACACAACCAAAATGTCCCAAATCAATTTGTACTTCTGCTGTCTGTTGATATACCTACCTAAACATAGTTTTGTTTGTAAAATAAGTTACATAAACACGTCATTATATTATATTAAATCATACTTAAATCAGAATTAAGTTAATTCTGAGTTTTCCTTAATTATATCTATCAATATTTTAGTTGCAGTAGTTTATACATTATAATAACATTATTTTTGCTCTAGGATTTTACTAAACCTTAACAAAGTGTTCTAAATGTAGCACATTATTTGGTTTAAGTTTTTTTTAATCCACCACGAGGAAGCTCTTGGCCTGTATCTCACCTGATGGTAAGTGGTGATGGAAGCGAGCTTCACCCGGAATCCCGGAATTTAAGTGTTCTAAATGTAGCACATCCCGTTATATTACAAATTCTTTTGATGTTCCCCTCGTAATATTCGCCCGTCATCCCACTTACGTTTGACGTGAGGCCGTATCAACGTCAAATGTAGATCTAACCTCTAGTTTAACAATGTGTTAATGCTGAAAAGGTTTATTAACTTTTGGTGGGTCAGTTCATGTGCTACGTCATTGTTTTGGTATACAGCAATTTAAACGAAAATTATTATGCTGAACTTTTGATTTTTTTCCCTTTGGCCCGAAGGTAAATTGCCAGAGCTAATAAGTTCATAACTACCAAATAATTGGTATTTAAGCTTAAATAAATTACAAACAATGACTTTTTTGCGCTGCTTCTTCTCAGCACTAGCATACGTACTTACATACGTATTCACAAACATTACTATGAGGTCTCACAGTGCGCGTGGACACACAGGGTGACACACGACCAATCACAGATCTCTATTCAAAGCTGAGCGTTCGATTTGCTGCTTCACTTAAGCAAGCATAGTTTGTGAATACGGGCGTTAGGTGTAAGAACTTATTTAAGTGGAAGAAATTTTGAAGAAGAAATAGCTGAACTTGTTAGTGATTCTCGAATTTTAAGCTTGGTAACCCATTTTTATAAATCATGAGGAAAATAATAAATAACAACGAAATTTATATTGCACGGCAAGCTTGTCAGCTCCTAATAGCAACTCATTAAATCTGACATCAAGGTAACTAAACTACTAGCAAAAACAGAACGAATTTACAATTTTTTGTACTAATTTCAGCAGGACCGGTTATTATAGAAATCCTTGGGGGATTGGTCTTTGTCCAGCAGTGGACGTCATTTGACTGCAGCAAACGAATGAAAGAACATCTTTTTACAAGCTTTAATTTGACTTGCTCTGTTCATATGCAAGTTAATACCTATCATCTAATAAGTGCAAACCAATTTTGTTGTTATTACACTATCTATCTGCAGTAATGTGAGAGGAAAGATTAGATTTTTTGTATCGAATAGTATCCAAAACTACTGGACCAATTAGAAAAATCCTTTCATCATCAGGATTCTACTTTATTTCTAATGAATATAATAAGCAGTACAAGTGCTCTTTGGGAGCCTATTTATACGGTTAGATTTGATTTGGTTTGCCCGCTCAGAAGTCGGATTTCTGCGCGAGCAAAGCCATGTGCATAAGCTAGTAACGAAATAAACACGCTAACAACATTGTATGTAAAAAATGAACAACATAATTGGCGGTAACTAAGTTGCAAGAGAGAAATTACAAAACGTCTTAACTTTTCTAAAGAAATAAGCCCACGAGTGTGAGTAGTGACACGTACTGAAGGTCTTTTTTATTCGTTAAAAGTTTGGTATTAATGTTAAAATGTATACTTAAAAGCATACAAGTTTTTGATTCAAAATTGCAGTTACTAAAACTACATTAAGGTTGGGTTGCACCATCTTACTTTAACTTTAACAAACGTCAAAAATCTGTCAAACTCTATACAAAAAACATCGGTTATCGTTAGTTACTGTTAAAATTAGGTAGTGTAACTTAGCCTTAGTATTTTTTGTTTTTCTTAATTGACGCCACTGGCTTTGTACTAGAGAGGGGATAGCCCTTAGTTAAAGTCAAGGTGAAAGGGAAATTCCTAGAAATGTTTATCCCAAATTCCCTGACGGCCAAAATACCCCGGATGACCCCATTAGTATCAGGCATAAGTAAATAAACATTTAAGGAGTCATCAAAGCAGGAAATGCTTCCCGGAAAACACGTTCGCTGTGTACATTTTCCGTGACGTAAACTGGAAATTGTGTCATTTATCTCTACTAACGTTGCCTAATAGGTTTGAATGGAAGTCAAAGCACTGTTCTAGTTTGGGGCAGGCACTTTGTAGTTGGGTAAGTATAATGAAGTGGAATAAAATAGAAACCAAATTCAACCAAAAACTTTTTCATGTGAAAAATATTGCCAAGATGACACCATAATGGTTCGCATTGTAAAAAAAATATCAGGGTGCGTAGGTGTGAGTTTACGTCAAACGCATTCGATTTCGACTGCGTTAAAAAGTGAAGCACGGAACTCTTATATCTCCTTGAAAATAATACGTTTTTGTAAAACTTATTTAGGCTAGGTCGCACCATCTTACTTTGACTATAACAAACGTCAAAAGTCTGTCAATCTCCATGCAAAAAGCACCGGTTATCTTTATAGTTACCGTTAAAGACATGTGGTGCAACTCAGCCTTAGATATACTCGTACTTGTTTCCTCTTGCCTATTCGTTTGTACTGCGGTATAAATTGTGTTGTTTCTAGAAAGTTTACTTTTTATGCTTTAAAATAAATCAATGATGTTACCAGACGTGTCGAGTGACGTCACTAAATCCCTTACAACATTTCAGTGACACGTGTGACCTTGACTAGGTACTAAGGCTGGGTCGCTCCATCTTACTTTAACTTAAACAAACGTCAAAAATCTATCAAACTCCATACAAAAAACAAAAGTTATTGTTATAGTTACGGTAAAAGTTAGGTGGTGCAACTCAGCCTAAAATTTGCGCACCAAATGCCGTACAAAATTTTAGTGACATTTTTGACCTTGGCTGGGTACTAAGTAAATATGAGGCGTAATGAGATATGCCTTTAAATTAAATGTCTAGTCTTCAAATCTTTTGTAAATTAGACATAATTATTATTTGAGGCCTCATTAATAAGTTTCTGGAGCATGAATAAGCTTAGCAGTTAGGTTATTAAAACAGTTTAATATTTCATGTTAATAATGTAGGGTAAACCGTATAGCTATTGCCCACTTAAGAATTTCAAAAACATTGAGATGAAAAATTAAAGAAAGTATTTTAATTATCGACCATTTATGACTTTTTTCTTATAACTCCATAAACTGTTAAACAGAATATTAACAGTTTTTAGTTAAAACTTACGTAACTTAGAAAATATTGAAATAAATTTAAAATCCTCCAAAAAGTACAGTCATTGCCCATTACTTACACCAATTGCCCACATCACAGCACAGTAATTGCCCAGTATCTTGAAACAAAATAATCAATTTTAAAATGACAAAGTAGTCTTTAAATAAACATAACAAAACATTAAACTTAAATTCTAGTTGTACAGTCTTCAAAAATTTCAAAATAAATTGCGTTTGGCCTTATTAACTATATTATCAAATATTTCTTGAGCTGATGTTGATGAGTCAGAATTGGTAGAGACAGAATCATCTACTTCAAAACATAGATGACGCAAAAATTTGAATTTTACATGTATTTATTTTTTTATCTTCTTTGATATCAGTTCAAGTGGTTGCTCAGAATGTTCAATTAGCTGTTGGTTATTCTTCCCTAAAGTTGTATCTATTTCCTTACAATTAACATTTTCACTAATAGATTTAATGTAGGATTTTCAGTTTTTGTATTTGCGTTTGAATTTTTATCAATTTTTTCAAGCCAAACCATATTTTTCAGCAATTTATCTTGTAGATAAATTGTTGGATAGGTACATCTTGTACAGCTTTGATCGCTTTTTGCAAATGTTCTATGCTATATTGAACTTTTGGAGTCTTTGGCATACTGAAAATGAAACATTAAAAGTCATTTCAATATTTATGCCTGTAAATTGCAAAACAAATCTAGCAATGAGCAACTTAAACACTGCTACTGCATGGTGGCAACACTCTAATAATAATTGCCCTGGGCAATAACTATACATTAACATATGGCAATAACTGAAATTATGGTGGGCAATAACTAAAAATATACAGATTTACGTGCAGTGATTACCCACCGTTAAAATGACTGTTAGAAATCAAATTTTATCAGTTATTTTCATTGATAATGGAGAAAACACTTATAATTTCATCATGACTATACACCATTAGTTGAATATTAAATAACTTGCAAAAAAAAATTAACCTCTAAGCAAGTAATTCCTTAGTAAAATTGTTAAAGTCTTTACCTGTCTGAGTAACATTTTCACCCGTCTTGACAAAATCCGCCATAACTGTTTTTTTTTTAGTGTTTCCTATTGTAAATTTTAAATCTACTGTTCATTGATCTCGGAGCCATCTACTTAGTAAATTCAAATCTAACTAGAGTGATTCAAAGTCAGCACCTGACAATATTATTCTTAAAGCGGGCAATCACTACCAGTGGGCAATCACTCTCTGGTTTACCCTATGTTACAAAATATACTTAAATTGAAACTGAGATTTTAATTAATTAGGATCCCAATTAGTTGTATCTTCTTGTTTTTCTGAAAAGGAAAACTGACAGACTGAAGCGTGTATTCACAAACGATGCTTGCTTAAGTGAAACGCGATCGAACGCACAGCGTTGAATAGAGCTTTGTGATTGATGCATGTGTCATCCTGTGTGTCCATGCGCACTATGAGACCTCATAGTAATGTTTGTGAATACGGGCGGGAAGTTTTTTTTATTTTTTATGCTAGACAAGGCAGGTATTTGAACGCTATTGCACACCTGGTGTTAAGTGAGATGCAGTCTAGGATGGTACATAATCTGCCCTGGCCCTGTAAGTATCAACGCACAGCCCAAACCACTGGGTTTAGAGACTCCAAATTGTTCTGTAGGTTCCTTGTGAGGTCTTAAGGTGCACCTAGAGAGGATTTTACAAAATTAATCCCCTAAGAGGGTGAAACGGGGGTCCAATATTTATATAGAGAAACAAAATTAGTTAGACTGTTTTAATGAAACTTTACATGAGTACTCCTATATAGATAAATGAATCAACACGGTTTCAGGTTTTTTCAGAAATCACCCCTTTTGAAAGGGAGAAATGGAGTGAAATAGTCTGAAAGTCAATACGGTTAGGTATTTGTATGGGTTTATCGGATCGCTAATTACGAAAACAGTACGCGTGTAATTAAACAAAACGATTATGACAAAACTAATTACGAAAGGGTTTTAACATAAAGCAACATGAAATTGTAATGATGAACAAGTTACGATTTTTATAAGGTAAAAATAACAAACGTATTATAACCCAAAAATTTCTATTACAAAATTTTACGCCAAATCTTTTCAAGAACGTTGTTATTGTTTTCAGAACTTCGAGCTTAGTATAATCGAATTCCACTCCTTCGATTGCGGGATCCAATTCGAAGACTTTGTATAACAGCACGTCAAGTTTGCCAATGTAGCACCTTATACGGTTGCAATAGAGACGAATTTGCAACTAGAACGTAAAGCCTGATGTGCTCACATACTTATATGATGTGAATTTCAATGGATCGAACTGTTAAAACTTTGGATTCAACGCACGAGTCCTTTGAAGCAGTAGCGTGTGTGCTTTAGAAAGTACAACAAAGATAAAAATAAGAACGGGCTTTGTATCAATATAACTTTAGCCTACGGGTGAACTTCGCGTGGGTTTAGGTCTGACACAGAAATACTTTATCGCACGTCTCGTGAAATGTAAAATATTATGAAACTCACAGCCCTAAAGCCTTGAAGGCATGAGTGAACAGCCATCTTGTGAGCAAACTCAGTCTACTAAATATTCTGTAGGCATGACTGTTGTCGTAGGTACTATATGCTACATACAAACAGACGTTATTTACCTACTTACTTTGAAAATGACGAATATGAATTATTTTCACTGACAAACTTTCAGACATATTTTCACGTTTATAAGATGGTTGCCACAAAATTTAGTAATATACTTCTCCATGATCCAAAATATGATTTTTTATCATAAAGGTTTCGAAAGCCTTTTCGAGGCAGAATTTTAATTTAAATATTATTAAAAATCTTGCTCTTGGCAAACATTATTCTCATATTAGTTTAGAAGTTCCAATATTCTCATAATTATTTTAATAATTCCTGAAACGATTCTCATATTATGTCCAATCATCCTGTACACAAATAATCAAAAGATTTCAAATTCTTTTAAAAAAGACAAAAATACGAGAACTGAATCTAATTCTCCGAATCATTTACATTCCCAATGGACTATCTATTTGACCGCAAAATGTATTTTACAAAGAACACTTTTTGTACTATCAGTAGTACGAATGCCGGTAGCTATTCGCTTCTGAATATTTTGTGCGCGTACGTGAAACGGAAACTGCAAAAATCATATTTCACTGGCAAAATACTGGGTTTCATTTAGGCTATTAAATTGGAAAATAGAAAAGTTTTTTGACGTATGAATTGAAAGGCAAAACGCCAGTGATCCGAGCACGGGTCGACTCGTTGGTTAAATAAACGGTTGAACCTTTTTTGACGATAAATGTGCGGAGTATTCGAATAACAGCGAATTTGACGCTGTTTAAGCAGATTTTACCGTTAACAGCACAATTTACCGAGCAATAAGTATTTAACTTTAAAAAAAACTTTAATTAACTCTACAGCAAATTATTGTGACATACATTATAAATCTTGTACGTTAAGTCGTTTTTTATTATTTATTTAATAAAAAAGTGTGGTAAAAATCATAGGAACCAGTATTTCACCTATAATATTTAATTCTATAGTAGGTTACTATAAAATTACAACCACAATCAATTTTGAACCTTACACACTAGCAGTATAACATTTAAAATAGGTAAGTACACTGGGAAAATCCGACATTTTGTTGTGGGTTATCTTGCTGACATCCGAACAGTTTTGATCCAATTTACTACGTTAAATAATTGGGTTTAAATTTTGTAACACGATGCTGAACTTTATTTTGCTGTACTTTATTTTAAATTTCTATAGCTATGTTATTAATCATAATATCTTACATAAGCTAGCTGAAAGGCGGTTGTGAAACTCGGCCAATTAACAAAATAAGGTCTGATTTGCTTAGAATTCCATCATTATCATCATCATGAAGTAATTCAGTCCACATTATACCAGAGGCAAATGGAAGACTTGCGTCCGTTTTCACCATCAATCCCTAATTTTAAGTGACCCCTATTAAAACAAAATGCCTGATATGTGTTACCATAGGGGTCACTTAAAAAATAGGGATTGATGGTGAAAAAGGGCACTGGACTTCATTCCTCACGCTGGCCAGACGGGTTGGTTGGGGATAGGGAATGCAGAATCGGTTCTGGTTTGAGGAACCGGGTTTTTCGGGTCTGGTGGTCATAAGAACCGGGAGCCCCGGTTTTTTCGGTTCTTTCGGTTCCAAAAAAACAATATTTTGATTATGTTTTTTTTATTGAATTAACACTTCTTTGAATAGACTAGGAATAATCAACAAACATGATTTACAATATTTTTCTATTTTTACTCAATTCTACTCCCAAAAATAAAAAAAAAAGTGAAATAATTAGTTTTCAATGAGGGCTATCGTTTTTATACTTAACAGTTGGCACCCCTGGCGATTGACAGGACCTTACTCTACAGTCGCGCCATCTTGATGAGTGCAAATGTGATAGTCCTCCTACCACTTTAGCGCTCACCAGTTGGTGCCACTGTCTTCGCTACTAGCAAGTGACAGGACCTTACTCTACAGTGGCGCTAACTGGTGAGCACTAAAACGATAGCCCTCATTGAGGTACCACAATCAGTCTTTTTCATCCAACTTATCGATATATTTGACTATGTATTTATATATTGACTGTCAGATGCAAAGCAAATAAAGGGGGACTGTTGCCAACTCTGACACAAAAATATCATCATCATCATCATTTAATTTTAAACCATAGGATAGGACGTCAACTGCTGAACATAAACCTCCCCCAATGCTTTCCATGTTGATCGATTGGTAGCGGCCTGCGTCCAGCGTTTCCCTGCTACCTTTATGATGTCGTCGGTCCACCTTGTGGGTGGACGTTCCACGCTGCGTTTTCCGGTACGCGGCCTCCATTCCAGGACCTTCCTGCCCCATCGGCAGTCAGTTCTGCGTCCGCGTCGGGCTATGTCCGCTGAATCCGCTGACATAGAAATGAGGAGATCCGTAAATGAACTAAAGTCGCTACTTTAGTTCATTTACGGATCTCCTCATTTCTGATTCGATCTCGTAAAGAAACACCGAGCATAGCCCTCTCCATAGCATGCTGTGCAACTTTGAGCTTCTGTATAAGGCTTATAGTGAGAGGCCACGTTTCCGAGCCATAAGTCATCACTGGTAACACACATTGGTTGTAGACTTTCGTCCTCAGGCACTGAAGTATTTTGGATGAAAAGATGTTGCGTAGTTTCCCGAACGCTGCCTTGCCGAGTTGGATTCGACGATTGACTTTCTTTTCGAAATTGGACCTACCTAGCTGGATCGTCAACAATCTCGAGGATTGAGCTGCCAACCGAAACTGGGTAGGGCGCAACATGGACATTGGACATAAGCTTTGTTTTGTCCATATTCATTCTCAGGCCTACCTGTTAGGTAACTCGATTAAGGTCTTTGAGCATTGTGCCAAGATCTTACAACGATTCTGCCATGACCACAATCAGTATCGTGGGCAAATCGAAGGTGAGTGATGTACTCGCCATTAATGTTTATGCCGAATCCTTTCCAATCAAGGAGTTTGAAAGCGTCTTCCAATGCAGTGGTGAACAGTTTAGGAGATATATCATCTCCCTGCCTAACGCCTCACTGCAGAGGAATCGTCCTCGTGCTCTGCTCCTGTACTCGGACCGACATGGTGGCGTTTTTGTACAAGCACTTCAGCACCTCGATATACCGATAGTCAATACGGCACCGCTGAAGAGACTGTAAGCACTGCCCAAGACCCGAACGAATCGAAGACCTTCTCATAGTCTACGAACGCCAAGCAAAGTGGCAAGTTATACTCGTCAATCTTCTGTATAACCTGTCGCAGCGTAAGCGCAAACAAAAATATGCCAGTGATTTAAAATTTTTTTAAGAAAAATGCTTAAAATATTTACATATCTCATAAAAAAAAAACAAAATACAAAACCAATAAGTAGGTAATCTTTATTAGTAGCTAATCTGATATCTTTAGGTTCTCTATACGTTCGCAATGTTCTTGTTACGACTCATCATGCCTAATACCTATAACAGATTGTTAGATAACTATGCAAAACCCGAAAGTACCGAAAGAACCGGGTTTTGAATTTTTAAAACCCGGTTCTTAAGCTGTCGAAAAAACCCGGGTTTTCCCGGTTCTTTCGGTTCCGGGATTACCCGGGTACAAACCCTAGTTGGGGAGGCCTTTTTTCGCATTTTCCTTGACTATTGAATTGAATTCAAAAAAATATTGTCAGACCGGGCTCCATAATCGTGTTAATAAAAAATTTCACTTAGCCTATGTTAGTAAGATACAAAATAATAAAAATAATGTTATAATATAATGTGGGAGGGAGCCGCTTACATAGCACTGGAGACGTGCAAGCTAAGCCAGCGCCCCAGCAGCGGCGAGTCCCACCTGTCAGCCAATGCACTCAGGATGCCATTTGTACTGCCGCTACTATGTTACCTGAAAAATTACCATCACAAAATCATTGCGACGTATCAACTCTATTGCCTTTCTACAATAATATTCCTCGTTTTACACAATAAAGAAGTTTAAGTGTTCAATAAAAACTCACTCATCACGAAATCTCAGAATCTCCAAGTGCTAGGAGTCTCAAATTTTGCATGGTGGTTCCTTTTAGAACATAGGTGCTCACTAAGACTGGAATTTTGCAAAATTCAACCCCTAAGGGGGTAAAACGGGATCGACGCGTACGAAGTCGCGGGCGACCGCTAGTTATTATTTATTGCCAACCTATTAAATAAATGGTTATTAGACCATTACTATTAAGTACATTGAAGATATTGTTTAACATGTTCGAGTAGACCTTTTACAGGCCTCCAATCCATCATCTGTTAACGATAAGGGTATTCGTATACAAGCTACTAGCACATTAGCCTACCTACTCTGATATTGGAAATTAGAACCTATTACAACTAAATAAGATGCTTTTGCCTGATAAACTTTTATAAATATTTTTGGTAAAATTGTATTGTAATAAATATCACCGTGTACTTTTCATGCTTGAATGATTTTAGTCCAGGATCAAAATCCTATTTTGGGTAGGTTTTATCTACCAATCTTTTTCAACAAAATAAGTAGGTACTTAGTATTATATGAATAAGTGGGACAGTAGGACGATACCTAAATTGGTGTAGATCAAATAGTCATTTAGTGTGTAAGGCTGGTTTTAGAATCGCGCTGACCGCTCGCTGATCGTCGGCGCTGACAGATCAATATGTAGGTTTAATTGAAGGGATCGTTCCTGAGTGACGCTGATCGCTCGGCGCCGACGCTTCATACAATATTTTGGCTGTCAGCGCTGACGGTCAGCGTGCGTCAGTGTGACTCTAAAACCAGCCTTAATTAAATTCACAAATCCGTAGTAAAAAAAATGAAGAGGCACAGTCATCTTCAAATAGTTCGTGACACCCAAAGTGGCCCAAAAGTTGACTACAACCTTATTCCACTTGAAAAAAAGACGTTGCGAAGTTTTTGGCTACTTTGAGTGCAACGAACTATTTGATGCTGACTGTAGGTAGGTATGTACAGTCGCGGAATGAAAAGGTTCGTCACCTTAGTGTCGGTTTTCGCTTGCACTAGGTACTGTAAGAGTCAAACCTGCCAACATAACAGTGCAAGAAACAGTGCTGCTAACATTTAAATAAATATGACGTTTGCTAACTAATAAGGTTTTGCCTGTTTATTTTTCTATCCCATCAGTGCAATGTTACAAAATGTAGTTTTTTATTTTATTTAATAGATAATGGCAGGTTGAACCAACAAGAAGGTTTTAGTTTATCAATCATAATAATCTTCTTGACAAGTTAAATCGTCAAACAACTTTGATCTGAATAATTTTGAACTTTACTGACGAACAGTTAAAGATTATTTTCTCTAACTCGAGATTATTCTGTAACATAGTTTCAAAAGGTAATAATATGTGCTCGCGATTCGTTGAAGGAATCAATTTGAAAACTGACGAACCTTTTCATTCCGTGACTGTACTTTTACTAACATAACGTCATCTTTATCAAAATAGCAATGTGAAAGTTAAACAATAAAAAGTGTCTTGAATTTCGGCTAGACCCATTGAAGTAATATTAAACTCAATGGCTAGACCCCATTCTTTTTTGCAATCCGTTATACATTGATTATGATTTCTATTCGCTGTTAAGCGACTTATCCTTTTTAGGGTTCCGTAGTCCTGACGATTCTAAGAAATTCATACGGTACCTGTACACAACAAAATAATGGACCCTACCCAAATCATTTCACGTAATCCAATAGCCAGGCATTGTACACGATAGCTCGTATCACTGGTACGTGTGAACCGGACTAAACTAGTTCGGACCGGAAAGCCGACCGGTTTTCGCCAGAACGCAGAGTATCGGCCGCTCGTTACCAATTTCGCAGAATAGAGCCAGATGTGAACTCTATTGAGGGTAGGCCAGGTTTAAAGCCGTACAGATCATGTGTATTTCTCTTGAAAGTCAGTAGATTATTAAGTATTAATTTCATGAACAAGATGGGTCAATTTAAAGCGATAAGTTTTTATAGTTTATTTCTTTCACCACTTCTTCTCAGCATCAGCCGATGTTGTCTCTGAGTGGTGCTGGGACAAACTATTATAATTATTTGGCACGAGTATATTTACTGTGCCCTGAAAAGGCCTACCTAAAGAATTTGAAACTAACATACGTACCACAACAGAAACACTAACGCCCATTTATTCACAAACGATGCTTGCTTAAGTGAAGCAGCAAATCGAACGCACAATAGAGCTCTGTGATTGGTTCATGTGTCACCCTGTGCGTCGCGCACTATAAGACCTCATAGTAATGTTTGTGAATACGGGCGTAAAAGCCAAGGCAACAAGCTTATTAACACTCATCAACTCAACGATCTAGTTTCGATCAGTAGAAAAGATAAGTCTTAAATTACATAATTACCTTGTACCTAAATACCTGGTGAAGGTCGCGGGAGGTGCCTGGATGCGGGCGGCGCAGGACCGGTCGTTTTGGAAAGTCTTGGGGGAGGCCTTTGTCCAGCAGTGGACGTCGTTTGGCTGAATCGAACGAATCTACATAGAGCAATTTCAACTTGCGTTATTCCTTCTGGTTGTTGGTATTGTATGTGAAACAATAAACCCTCTATCCTATTCACAGTATTGATCCTATAAGATTTGACATTATAAATCCGAAAAACGTGGAATATGAAAAATCCATTAACTGAAACTTCCGTCTTATTCTGGTTCCTTGAAAATGTGCTTACTATTGGAAATAATACATTGTGATATAACGGCACAATATGGTAAACCTTTGAAGCTATTGTGATAAGCGTGACTTTGTTACAGAAAACTATGTGTGTAACACTATAATTATTATTATAAATACGAAAGTAACAGTCTGTCTGTTACGCTTTCACGTCTAAACCACAGAATCTATTTTGATGAATGTTCTTATTGAGATCCCGGTTTTTGAAACAGGAACACGCGCGACCAAGTTTGTGGCAGACAAAATTTCACGCGGGGGAAGCCACGGGCAAAGCTAGTTATTACATAATAATATTTCGTTATTGAAAGAATGTAATAGTTGTTGAGTTTCTAGATTTTTAATCGTCTCCGTTTAATTTTCAGGTAGACCGGTATTTAGTTTAGTTTGTCTTTAGTTTTTAATATTAGTATTTTTTTATTATAGACGTAATCGTCTGATGAACCTTCTCCTGAACCTTCAAACCATCTTCCAGACAAAATGACTTCATCAAGGCAAATATAATCTTGCATCTGGCAAACATTTTCTTATTTTCCCTTTCCTGACGATATTATCGTTGTACCTCATCCGTCAATCCACAAAGTGGTTTAGAACAAAACCCTTCAATACAATAAAATATTCCGCCAATATCTGAAAGGGAAGGAAATTCGCTGACAAAAAAACCTAATATTCCAGTCATATTCAATTTCTATATTCATCGATGCAAAAACTCCGCATTCCGAACCGAGTGCGCAAACTTAGACTCGGATAATCGGAACTATAATCGATTAAAAATGTCTCGAGAATTTCTCGTGTTTATTTTTGAAGAAAGATCGTTCTAGGAAATGACAAGTTGAAAAAGAATTCACGGTTGGAAGGAGTTTGTTTCGCTTCAACTAGTTTTAGAGGTTTCGTTCAAGCGTGTGTTTTATTTCGAAAGGTTTTCTTTGATAAGCACTTGATAGTTTTTGAGAAATGAGGTTGGTTTTGATATTTTCTGGTAGATTTCAACCGATTGACATTATTGTGGTTTTGGTACTCAACTCCAGTGCTCCACTCAAACTTTAAACATTTTGTTGTTGGTAAACCAAAAATAATGAGAATCGGCTTGTGGGTAAATAAAAACTTTTTGAATTTAAATTTATTTGTTATTGCTTTCTAGAAATTTAAATTGGACAACATTTTGTTGGGTTGCTTTTATTATAATATAGGTACCTATTTTATCAAAGCAATTACTATTTTATCATGATTGTTTCTAGGCTCTTAGTACCTAATTATAAGTTATTTAATCTACACACCAGAACATACTCTTACCATAATAATAATGTAGTTGCTTTACAAACAAGTGTTATTAACATAACTAATTTCTGTTTGTGAGGTATTACATTGTCTCGGGACTACTCCATTACGAAGTTAGTTGGCTCTGACGTGGCGTGTCATTGTGCGTGTCACATCTTTATGAAGTACATCACATCACATACTACAGCCATAATATAAACAACATGCAGTAAAACCCCCTCGTGGGAATATGCACGGATATTTAATAGAAGGAACTGCAGTACAGCCCTTTAAAACAAAGCAGCATTCGTGACAGTTTAATCCCGAAAACGTTAAAAGAAATTAATCCTGAAACGTTATTGAAACGTCCTGAAACGTCATTAAACGATATTGAAACGTCATGAAACGTTACTGAAACGTCGTGAAACGTTACTGAAGCTCCCCTGAAAGCTTTAAGAGTCAATGTTCGTTGTGGAGAACATTCGGCCATAAAGATATGACCTAACTCGCAAAACCCGCGAATGAAATTAAAAAGCCCTTTTGTTTTTGTGCAGGCACATAAGACTTAGGAAAGGAGACTGGCAGCAGACCTCATTCACACTAAAAATATAGAAAAGTGCACATGTTTCTTTATGTAGGGAAGCAAGATTACCTGTTTATTTGCGCGGTTTTAAGGGACTTGTATTTTTTCATAAAATGAATAAAAATAATAACAAATTAAATAAATAAAATAGTTTATTCAGTACATAGGCCCTTTCCAGGGCACTTATACACGTCCCAAATATAGCTTGCCCTACCACCTCTTCGGGACAACATATGACTGGTGCTGAGAAGAAGTGGCGGAAGAAACTCAGTCGACTTTGTCAGCCTCTTTTTCAATCCGCTGGAGGAGTGAATCCTTATACAGCTGAAACTAGTTTCACGTATCAGAAATTTCGTTCACAATTTCATAGTTTTTAAGCAACTATGACCGAGCCTTCTGCTTAAACTTGTGTAATGTATGTCATATCTAGTTCCGTATCTTTATTAAGTGCGTGACAGTGAATATAGCACAAGAAGTTTAACCTACATTATACCATGGAGAGTAATGTTTCATAGCAACGACAAACTATTGTCGTCAACTATTGTTAGTAGGATAATTGGATGATTGCGTAATGTAAACAGATCCGTAAGCCATGCTTATGTGAGTAAGCCTTGAACAGCCTTCGCGATTATTGCTAGTTTTACGATATTTTTAGTGGTTTCATGAGCGATTCATTATCATGACTCACACACACACACAGAGAGCGATCTAGATAGATCTCTTTACGTAAAAAGGTTATCTTTAGACTCTTTCTTGTGCTATTCTGTCTCTCTACCTCCCTTCGAGTCATATGACTCATTAGTCTTAATATTTATTAGTAGTAATTTTTCTAGCGTTTCGGTCATCCAACTGCTAGATAGGGTAGAGTTACAGAATGTGATAGTCCATTTTTCTTAGAAATATATTAGTTAGCTATGGTAGTTAACCACGTATTTCAAACTTATCACTTTCTAGGAATCACAGCCACTATAAATCTAAAACCACTCAAAAGTAAAGTCGCTCATGTGCCCGGCACAGATATTACAACGCAGTGACACCGCTCCGGCGTCGCACCGCAGCCGCAATGCATCGTGTGTTTTGCCTCCTCTACATTACTCGACCTTCTACATTAATCAAAGTAATCTCATAACCTTCACATACATACCAATCGTTACATTACAAACCATAAAGAATGCCATAATAATTTTACGTATGCTAAAATTATTCCGGAACATACAAGTAGTACCACGCACGGAGTGGTACTCAAATATGTTCCTCCGAATCCCCTCTCACTACTTCGTATGAATAAAAGATAAGAATGTTCCGCCCGACCGACAGGTTTTTTTTCATAAAACACATTGTACATTTTCGGATAGCAATCTGTGATTTCCATAAACAGTTAATAGTGTTGCGAATATAACTATACAGGGTGTTAGGTAAATGGTATCAAGCCGACACTAGCCCATATTAACATATTTGTATTTGAGAACTAGCCAAGTCAGACTTTAGGCTACAGTATATTGATTGACTTACTTGACTTATGTCCCCTAGATGGGGCAGAGGGCGTCCACAACAGTCCTCCATCTCGTTCGGTCTTGAGCTTCTCGCTTGATTTCGCTCCAGGTCTTGCCGATCTTCTTCGCCTCGTCCGCTACAGTGCGCCGCCAAGTTTGCCTGGGTCAACCACGTTTGAGTATATTGATTGATTGATTGGTATTATAATTATGAAGAAAATAATTGAACTTGGCACCCATTTAGATCTCATTTCTTTTTTCGTTGAAGTCAACAACCTAGGCATATACATAATATATCATAATAATGAACTTGACTCGTGATTTCAGTACTGATAAGCTCCATATAGAAACTTGCATTGCCTGTTTTAATATTTGTTCATAGCAACATAACATAAATATTATGTAATCACCCATTTCAATGTTTGTGACAAAAGTACCTGTACATATTGTACCTTTGTCCTTTTTCTTTGTGTTTATCAACATAAACATTGTGAAACAACTTTCATGTCTAGAATATCATCATCATTGTTTGTTCAGTGGTTTAAACAAAACAGACAAACAGAAAGTTACCCTGTATACAAAGTTACTTTATAGTTAGGTACTTTCATATTCACGATATAAAGACACGAAACGAAAAACGACTGTATCGAACTTTGAAAACAAATGTTTACCTATCTAAGCGTAGAATTATAAATCTAATGCTTAAATCAGTCAGTGCCTGAGCGGCACGGGAAGGGTGACATTGAGATAATAATGTCGTGACAGAGCATCTAAATATATGTATGATGTATGTATATGTGACCTTGAGCCTTCTTATGAGGCCCATAGTAAGCGACCACGTCTCAGATCCGTATACCATCACTGGCAACACGCATTGGTCAAATACTTTCGACTTAAGACACTGCGGTATTTCGGACGTGAGTATATGGCGAAGCTTCCCGAACGCTGCCCATCCGAGTTGGATTCGACGATTGACCTCTTTCTCGAAGTTGGACCTACCTAATTGCTGTTGCTCGGAGTTTCCCTGCGTGATCTAATCAGAAANCTCGGAGTTTCCCTGCGTGATCGAATCAGAAATGAGGAGATCCGTAGGAGAACCAAAGTAACCGACATAGCTCGCAGAATTGCTAAAATCAAGTGGCAGTGGGCGGGACACATAGCTCGTAGAGACGATGGCCGTTGGGGCAGGAAAGTTCTCGAGTGGCGACCACGGGCTGGAAGACGTAGCGTGGGCAGGCCTCCTACTAGGTGGACCGACGATCTGGTAAAGGTCGCGGGAAGAGCCTGGATGCGGGCAGCGCAGGACCGTTCATTGTGGAAAACCTTGGGGGAGGCCTTTGTCCAGCAGTGGACGTCATTTGGCTGAAAAGAAGAAGAAGAAGTATGTATATATATAACTCAAAGGTGAACGATCACAGTCACCTTTTACTATGTCTAGTGATCTATCAACGCACAGCCCAAACCATTGGACGGATCGGGCTGAAATTTGGCATGCAGGTAGATGTTATAACGTAGGCATCCGCTAAGAAAGGATTTTACTAAACTCCACCCCTAAGGGGGTAAAACGGGATCCACGCGTACGAAGTCGCGGGCGGCCGCTAGTAATAATATAAATCTGAAGGAGATCTGAAGCCTCGCTGACGTTTGACGTTACAAAAACACTCCCGTGCCGGTCCCATACCTCAGGCTCTGAATAAGTTAAGCGTTTGACCTATGTACTCGTACATATCTTTATCTACTAAAAGGTAGAGTAACATTCTTGTTTAAACTCAATTAAACAATATTAAACTCAAGGTGTATACTTAAAACAAACGTGACACACTTTAAATAAGTAGGACAATCCCGTTTATGTTTTGAATTTTTAACTAACACATTGCTATCGACTTACACCGAAATAGATTTTAGGTTTAAAACAATTACTAACTTAAACAGTTTAGGTTGAAATCGAGGTGGGTAATCAATATTTGATAGCAGTAAGTTCTTGGTACTTTAGACTGGATTCTAGAAATTTCGATAATAATGTACACGCTGCAGTATTGTTGAAGGTATAGTCAATGTTGTGCTGGAAGACGTAGCGTGGGTAGGCCTCCTACTAGATGGACCGACGATCTGGTAAAGGTCGCGGGAAGAGCCTGGATGCGGGCAGCGCAGGACCGTTCATTGTGGAAAACCTTGGGGCAGGCCATTGTCTAGCAGTGGACGTCATTTGACTGAGACTAACGACGACGAAACAAAACGTAAAAAATTACATTATGTATATTAGCGCTTAGTAAGTACATACTCTTATGTAAAGATAGTAGACCGTGTAGTAAATACTGTGGCAATTTACGTAGTTATAATAGTTTCTGTTTTGCAATGGACATTTAATTAAGTGTGTAAGTAACACGGAGATCGTTCTGTCTCTTTCTAAAGTTGGGCATACGAACTTTAGAAAGAGACGAAACGATCTCCTTACTACTACTCTCCTAACCTATCTGTGTGCTTACCATGAGTTTACGTTAGGTGTGCTCGCTAGCGAGTACGTCAAAAAAATCTATGAAGATTTTATTTCTTGAAAGTAGCCGCTAGGGGCGCTGCACAATATGTCATACATTTAATGTCATGTTTTACGCAGTCGCTCGCGAGCACACATAACGTAAACTCATGGTAATCACACTGTAGATACATATTGTGTTGCTACCCGAATCATAAGACCTAATGTAAACGCGCTAACATAGTGAATTAATAAATGATTGTGTATTACGTACTAATAACTATTCACGTACAAAAATCAAGTCAGAAACATGGTATGTTAAGCAATATTGATTCCGCATTAACCTCGTCGAATGCCCATTACTTAACGTCAAACATAAGGGCAGTACACATGCTACTTTTAGCGTCGACGATCGGCGATTTTGCGACTGTATCGATGCTATTGCGTTTTGGCGACTCTCGTAATATCGGAATCGCGCGTTTTAGCGATTCTATCGATGCAGCATCGCGATTTCGCGACTTCATGCGTTCGGACGCGATATCGTAATCGCGCGTTTTGGGACTCTATCGATGCAGCACCACGATTTTGCAACTTCATGTATTCGGATGCGATCGGAATCGCACGTTTTAGCAAACTTCTTCCATGCTGGATCGGCAACAATCGGCTGGCGGACGTAGTTATAGTATAGTAGTAGACGTAGATGCCAAATCAATGCAAACGGATTGTTCACACGCTCATGCTCACGACGTTCAGACGCTGTGTCGAACTTCCAAAAAGGGACACAATCGTTGCAATCGAACGCAGAGAGTCGCCAAAACGTGATTAGCATCGATTCGTAAAATCGCCGATCGTCGATGTTAAAATAAAAGTAGCATGTGTCCTAACCTGTGTTCAGGCCCAACATCCCGTTGTATAACGCGATTACACGTAGCCGTTGTTCCAAACTCGCTCTACAATGGGATCCTTTAATCATTTAATTAGTATGGATCGGAATCAGGTAACCTGGATTTCATAGAACTTCTGCAGTTATAGTGAAGGTAGGAAGAGAAGTAAATACAGTGGGCGAACGCACAGTTGAATAGAGCTCTGTGATTGGTTCGTGTGTCACCCTGTGCGTTCACGCGTACTGTGTGACCTCATAATAATGTTTGTGAATGCGGGCGTTAATCAAGTAGGTACATGAAGTGAGTAAAGTTTCTGTTTCTTTCTATATTGTAGCTTTATGTTTCCAATTAATAAAGGATGGAGTAAAATAAAGGGTCTAAAGCTTGGTAAAATTCATCTTTATTCTTGAAAGCTTAAAGTTCAAAACGCAGAAACGCGAAATCGAACAAAGGTATCGGATTGACCTTTTTTGGGGCGGATTGTAATATTTTGATTGTGAAATGTCAAAAATAAGCTCTTAAATGCTTTATGGATTCGCTGAAAATTGAATTGCGATTTAAACTTGACAGGCGACTGCCTTTTGTTCTTGTTTAGAAGTTAAAAAAAACACAAGTGGTGGCAAGTATGAATTCCATTGGAAGAAATATTGGTGTTATTATCCCATCCTATCCTACAAGGTCGTCGCACATTAATCAGCCCGGAAAGGGATCGTAACCGTATCAACTCAAGGCAGTCAGTATTCTTTGTATGAAACTCCATACTGCAACGCACACTTATCCGCACCGTAACGTAAACGCCTCGCGACTCGAGTTCGACAGGTGATGACAGCTAGCGAAAGGTGATACGATTTTGATCCCTTTCCAAGTTGATAAGTCTCTATGAACTTAATCCTCCTTTTAAGAGGATAAATGAATGGATGGATGTTTGTTACCCTTTCAGGATTAAACCACTGAATCGATTAAGGTCAGGGATAGGGAAAAACGTAGGTATTCCAGTTTTCATTCCGGTTTTTTAGAGGGGAACTCGCGTGCGATAAGACTTTCTGTGATAACCCAAAATTCATCGGTGCATCACACTATACACCCTCCCTTCCCTTTTTCTTTATAGTACAAACTTAAATAACTTACTGCAATGACGTATTTATTTATTTAAATTAATTCTATGTAGCTACATTCATAATTTATTTATGTTTGAAGTAACTTAACCTACATAAAAAACCTTTCAAAATTCTGACTAAATACCCTCGTAAATTCAATATAATCGTCCAAAATAAACCCCAATCACTTATTCCCAAACTTCCATTATAACAGATTAACTTATATCACCAAACCAAAACACCCCACCTATACACATCTCCGACCGATGTTGACAAATTACTTCAGCATTCACGTGGGAGTTCAAACAAAACCGCAAATTAATCTACTTTCCTGCAGAGCAGCAGTTCTCAAACCCTGTGACGATAACCCCCTAAAGTTTATAATATTTAAGTTTTAAAGTTTACATGTATTTAGTAAAACTGTCATCCGCTTTGCAATGGAGGGAAGTTGAACCTTAACTTCGAATACCTGCTTTGTTCTTCTGATTAATTTCGTTGCGGGTCCTAACACAGTTTTTCTTTTCCCCGGGACAAATTTGATCTTCACTGGTTGGGTGTTTATTGGCGGTCAAGCTGTGGATCCTGGCTACACAGGAGTTGCAGCGGTAGGAACGAGAGGTAGGATAGTCCCGTAATATTAAAGTTGGTAATTTCGCACCCTTTGTTGGCTAATAAAATAAAAGCTACAGTTCACTTTCATACGAGTAATATTGTATCATCATCATTTCAGCCGTAGGACGTCCACTGTTGAACATTGACTCCATTCCAGAACCTTGCTGTCCCTGTACCTAGTTGGTAGTTCTGCATTATGCGCCCTGCTCAATGCAGTGTTATTCGTTTATTTAACTTTAAACTTAGTTTTACCATATTTTTTACACTGTCATTTTTCTAATACAATTTATAAATTATAAAAAAAGACATTTATTAAAGGCAGTATCATTAGTTTTAGTCAGTTTTAGTACTTACAAGACAAAAGTAGTAAAAGAGAAGAAAGAAGAGTAATACATTTTCAATTAATGATAATTTTTATGTATGTGGTAATTAACTACTCTATGTAATGTACGGTAGTACTGATATGGTAGACATCTTGTGTCTTGGTCATGTCTAGTACTTAAGACAGCCACATGTGGTTTTAACTTACCGTCGACCTATCGGCGAGTATTGATAGGCCATTTTCCCGGGCTTAAAAGGGGGTTCG
This sequence comes from Ostrinia furnacalis, assembly GCF_004193835.3. Lineage (NCBI taxonomy): Eukaryota > Metazoa > Arthropoda > Insecta > Lepidoptera > Crambidae > Ostrinia > Ostrinia furnacalis. The sequence continues at coordinate 74,993 of NW_021132158.1, read as the reverse complement.
TGTCCTTAATTTGAGAAACGATGCCCTAAAGTTTACAAAACACATGTCCCAAAGGTTCGGCTTATGATCTAATCAAATTCAGGATTAGGGACTCCGAAGGGCAGCGGTCCATTCCGGTGGCAGTTTTAATATGGCCGCTTATGAATAGACCTTTTAATAATGAATGAATTTAATATTCTGAAGAATATTCATTGTAAAAGCATTTTATGTTAGACGTTAGAAGATTAAATAAAATATGAATTGTCACTTTAAATCAAAACTCTTTGTAAGAGTGCCTATCATTTTTTTTATTTACCATGTGGCTTCTAATAAATATTATCTATTCCGATCCAAAACCAACATCTAATACCAATGGTATTTGTTTTTATCCTTTTTTATTTTCTATTCCGATCGGATACCACTCTTAGACATTTTACACTGCGCTTCTAGTCCCAAACTAAGCAAAGCTTGTACTATGGGTACTAGACAACGGATATAAACATACTTAAATACTTTTTTTTTGTAAATACATACTTATTATACATAGAAAACATCTTGACTACAAACATCAACGGATTTTCATTAAATTAATAGGTATTATTGACCTACAAATTTACATGAAAGATATTGTGAGAAGTATAACATACTATTATTAACTACTAGCGGCCGCCCACGACTTCGTACGCGTGGATCCCGTTTTACCTCCTTCATCTATCTTACGCGGTTTTGATTTTTTCATACAAATGTTTTTTCCCGCTAACTCCCGTTCCCGTGGGAATTTTGCAATATCCTGTTGTAACTAAGCTTTGAGTTTACTAAGGTACCTGCATGCCAAATTTCAAGCGTCTAACTTAAGCGGTTTAGATTTTTCATACAAATGTTTTTTTCCGCTAACTCCCGTTCCCGTGGGAATTTTGCAATATCCTGTTGTAACTAAGCTTTGAGTTTACTCAGGTACCTGCATGCCAAATTTCAAGCGTCTAACTTAAGCAGTTTAGATTTTTCATACAAAAGGATTTTCCCGCTAATTCCCGTGCCCGTGGGAATTCCTAAGTATCCTATAACCTGCCCAGGAGTACGAAGAATAATTGTACCAAGTTTCGTCAAAATCCGTCTAGTAGTTTTTGTTTCTATAAGGAACATACAGACAGACAGACAGACAGACAGACAGACAGACAGACAAAAATTTTACTGATTGCATTTTTGGCATCAGTATCGATCACTAATCACCCCCTGATAGTTATTTTGAAAATATATTTCATGTACAGAATTGACCTCTCTACAGATTTATTATAAGTATAGATTTAAAAACACCAACCGGCCCTTGTGGAAATCATTGGGGGAGGCCTATGTTCAGCAAACGGCTTCACGTTTCTTCTGCTGTGTTGCAGCCATGGTCACAAGCAGACTGGCGGCTTTTAATCAGTAAAATGACCATAAATGTTTCTTAAATTATTTTTTCAACCATTTTTCTTTCTTTCCAGAATGCCTTCTCACCGAGCCGCCTTCGACACACCCTCCCCGAGAAGATAGCAGTGTTAACCCACAATGACTATAAATTTAAGTGAAAATGATCTCTTGCACCAGATGTGACGTTTGACAGTGCCAAAACAATGTTTTGCTGTAAAGAACTGAAACTACTCTACGCCACTGTTGTCCTGTTGCTTGAAGCCGAGTTATTAGTGAACACGGGTGCTATGGAGTCGAAGAGGTCTTCCATATTAGTGGCGCAAAACGCGGACGATCTTAGGTCGTTAGACCTATGTACTTCTAGGAATCAACAAAGACTGGGCAGTGTGTTTGGTAACTTCACACGGCATCACAAAAAAGGTAATAATCATTTCAATTTAGTTTTATGCGTTAAAAATATCGTAGATACAAAAGCATGACAAGATAAGCACCGTGGCAACTTAAGTAGTCGTAATAGGTGATGGTGACAAAGAAAATAAATCTGATGTCCTGTTGACTGTATAGTTTGTTGATAACGACTTTAATAACTTCGGTATAAAGATTTTAAGGGACTTAAGAAGAATATATTTGATACATTTTCAACATCATCATAATTTCAGCCATAAGACGTCCACTACTGAACATATTTTATGCATCCTCCAATGATTTCCATAATAATGGCGGCCTGCATCCAGCACTTTCCTGCTATCTTTATGTGGTCGTCGATAAATCTTAAACAAGAGCAAATAGGGTATTTTTTTAACAGAGAATCAAACCTTTCTCAAGTTAAATATTCCTTATAATTTTGATTAGGTACGTAACTCAAAGGTGTGAGTATGTTAATATCCATTATTTATGGTCCCCATAGTAAAAAAATTTTTAGTTTTGTACTAGATGTCGCAGTGTAAAATGTCCAAAGCTATTTATTTATGGGTAAAACCGCGATAAGAACTTGTTAATATACTTATTTCTCTTTTACTACATCTTCGCTCCTTGAGAGATTCACAAAAAGTACTCAATCTGACCTGAAGTGAATTTATTTTTAGACGACATAATAAGATTGCCTTTCAATATGCCATACTCGTACAAATTCTAAAGAATTATTAATCTAAAAATATTTTGCTTTTTCATTAAAAACATCGTTTTTGTTAACGTATTTCTTTGATGAGATTTTTAGACCCTTCGTTATTTTTATGCTACATTGTATGTATGCCTACTTATTTGTATGAAATCATAAAAAACAATATTTTAAACATTTCAATGAAATTCTCTATAATTCCATAAAAGCAATTTTTATGTGATATCTTAAAAAAATTCCACTAAAATACACATTGGTTAATTGCCTATCCGAATATTTTATAATTTCACAGAAAACATGTTCAATGACAGCCCTCAAATGAACATTCTAGTTAATAGAATTTTATAAAGAATCACTTAGAATATAATACGTGGAAAAATTGTAAAGAATTTCATCAAATTTAATGCTTTTTCAGAAGTAATTTAAGTGTCTCATTTAGTTTCAGACTCTAATTTGGCGCGCAATTATATTTCTAGAAAATTCCACTGCATACCACAAATATTATAATGATAATTCTTTTCCAGGTCACAGAAGAAGAACAACAACGTCAACAATACAAACAACAGTTCTTCTCACGACAGACAATGATGAAGAAACAACTGAAGCTTATCAATCAACAACAGATTATATTTTGAGTACAGCCACATATCCTAAACTACCCAAACCCTTACGCCTCTCAGCATCAATACTAGATAAAGAATTTAATGAAGATGTACATAATTTAGATAAACTCATTGATGAAGTTCATGAACATAGAGAGAAACACCATGGGAAGCATAGGATAACAGATATAGAAATTGTTAAAGAATTAGAAGAGGCTTCATTGAAGAAGTCTTTGAATAAAGTTAAGAAAATGTACAGAGATTCCACGGCGTCTGCCGTGAATAAGTTAAGTGGTAAGGGTGGCAAGAGTGGTATATTTTTGACTGAGAATTGTACAACAGTTATAGCTCAAATAGGCACAACGGCTATACTGCATTGTGAAGTTAGTGATATCACCGAAAATACGGTAAGAATTTTCATTTCTATACTAATATTGTAATGCTGAAGATTTTGTTTGTTTGTTTGCGTGAGCGCACTAATCATCTCAGAAATTACTGATCCAATTATAATAGGCTAATATTTTCCGACAATCTTTCTGTTTAATATTCAATTTACTTTAGCGTAAGAATCTTACTCAAGTTTTATAATTCTACGCCCAAAAGATATTGAAAGAAAAAAGTGTTTAGTGACATTACGAATTCACTACATTAAAAGATTAAAATACAAGACTCAACAAGGCTTTAGGGTAGAAAAGTTCTTGAACATTCTCAATCTAGTTTCATACGATAATTGCAAAAATTTTCGCCATAAAATCGGGACCCCACCCGCCTGGAGTCCGAAACTTTGTCATTTATTATTACCAAATGTTGTAGCTGAGAGACATTCGCGAAATAAATTGAGCCTGCTTTAAATTTTTTATTAGCAACACTGAACTGAATATTTTATGTGGCTCTTAAAATTTCAACAGACACTGTGTCAAACGGTCTCTTTGAAAACATTATTCAGACACTAAATAGTTTAAGTTGAGACCATTTTACAGCTATATTTTTCGAGATAAATGAACAATCCATTTCAGAATAAAATTAACATCTCGGAAAATAGTCGTCTTAAATTACACAGAAGTTCTTAAGCTGTGCTTAAAATTACACATTTATTTTGCTTGTTGTCCTAACTACTGTCTTGAGTTTTAGTTGTTTGATAATTGCTAGATTATGTTCATTTAAATCCAAAACAAACGGCAGATAAAGCGGTCGTTATTGTTGATTTTACGTTCGTCGAATTTGAGCTCTATTTGAAAACTATTGGAACGATTTTTATGAGTAATTGTGTTTCAATTAGTAGAACTATTCAGCTATAATTTAGGCCTCAATGACTAATTATGGGATTTTAGCCCGTGCCATTGATATAATTTACTCGAACACACGATTAGTGCTAATAGTGTAATTACGATAGCATTTGTTATTTCAAGCTATTAATATTGGCACTGACAAATGAAAGATTAGAGCAAATCCAATAGATATTGGCTATGCAAACAATTAAGGCTGATATTGCAACTAATTTGTCTTACCCCTAGTAAGGTTAATAATGTACCTTTTGGAAAGTGAAATAAAAGATCCTCACTGAGATATTAAGGCTGGGTTGCACCATCTTATTTCAACTTTGATAAACGTCAAAAATTTTCAAGTTATTTATAATTTTCAAACGTCAAAAATCTGTCAAACTCCATACAAAAAACACCGGTTATCGGTTATAGTTACGGTCAAAGTCAGGTGGTGCAATTCAGCCTTTTGAGACCACTGAAACCAAAAAATTAAGTTCATGTAGGCTATGTGAAATAAAAAATTAACCCCGTCAAACTGGATATAATTTAATATTGTGCAATGTACACGAAACCTTTAAAAATTTCGTGCAGTCTTTTATGAACTAAGTATTTGTGTTAATTTTACCCGCAACGCCAAAAGAAGGGGTTATATTTTTTATAATTTGGAATTTATTTTTGATATTTTGCCACCAGGTGACGTGGATAAGGAAAAAAGACTACTCGTTGCTGTCAGTGGGACTCGTCACTTACAGCGCGGACAGCAGGTTTTTTTCAGCGCACGGCAGACACGTCAAGGTAATAATTTTACAGCATATTTTCAGCTCAACAAAACAAAGTTCTAAACTCGCTTTAAGGTTATAGCACACTTATCAACCCGGATAGGGATCAACGCCGCGCTGTAAACCGCGAGGCGAGGCGTTTATGTTACGGTGCAGTACTAAATCTGTCGCCATAATAACAATGTTAACAGCATTTTTGTGTTCCGGCAGTTAGAGGTAAGATAGCCAGTTCCTCCGTGGTTGAGAATTCCGGGTGAAGCTCGCTTCCTCCTTCGGCTTGATCATCACTTACCTACCATCAAGTGTGATACAGGCCAAGAGCTTGCTCGTTGTGGATAAAAATAAATAGTGTGCGGTGCAGTACGGTCATACAAAGAATGCTGACCGCCTCGAGTTGAAACGGTTACGATCCGTTTCCAGGTTGATACGAGTAAGTGTGCTTTGTCCTTACATCTCAGTTAGAGAAAACTACAGACACTTTACTGGCTGATAGTTTGGTCGACTTTTAATTTGTATCCTTATCCTCGAACTCTTCCTATGTTCTTCGGATTAATTTCGTTGCGGGTCCAATGACAGTTTAACTTCCCCCGGAAAAAACTTGACCTTCACTGGTTGGGTTTTTATTGGCGGTCAAGCTTTAGATCCTGGCTACACAGGAGTTGCAGCGGTAGGAACGAGAGGTGGGAATAGTCCCGATCTAATTTGTATGAGCAATCGGTCGATACCAAATCAACCAAACATAAATATTAACAGCCCGACTAAACTATCGGCCGACCAATTTCTGTAGTCTGCAGAGAGACTTTAGCTTCAGTTAATATCCCATAATTAAAAAACTAAAAGTCGTTTATTTTCTGTAAATAGGCTTTTATAAAGCGCCTTTACTTGGTCTAAATACTGAAGTACCAATTAAAAGCTTCAAAATAAATTTCTATAATACAGACCTAGCTACAGATTTTAGTCTTTATTGTGGTTGAATAGAAGCCACATTTATTTGACTAATCTATTTTGAAGATACACTTGATGGTTTTATAATAACCCTAGTTATAGACCTTCTAATGATTTTCGTAAGTGCTACTACTATTATTTATTCTGTGGTGATGGTTGGGTTTAAATACGAAGAAATTTGGTATTGATCACTACTACAGTACTGTATTTGTGATTGAAGAGTAAAGAAATATAAAAACATTGAGACAGCTAGCTCATTGCTTGAGATGATTTTCTTTACAGTGCGGCCTACTTATTTAGCTTATAATATTTCGTTGGACTATTTTTATGAAGTCTTCATTAGAAAAATAGATCCATCAAGGAATATCACAAGTGTGATTTACTTGTTACGAGTATGTGAGTACACGTATAACTAACCCTCCAATAACAGATTAGTTATAATTTGATGATTTTGGGTAAAAAAATAGACCCTGAAGCTACGAAAACTTGCCTTACTTTTTACTTTGTTGGATTATTTACATCGATCTAATCTAACTTGTGACATTCCTTCAAGGACACCATTTAACCAAGCCTTCAATTTATTGATTGATTCTAAGTTAAACGCTTGTTCGTGACATCATAATTTGTCTATTACTTCGTATTATCACTATCACTACATATTATAAAACAAAATCGCTTTCCGCTGTCTCTCCCTATGTATGCTTAGATCTTTAGAACTACACAACGGATTTTGATGCGTTTTTTTAAATAGATAGAGTGACTCAAGAGGAAGGTTTATAAGTATAAAACATGCATATTAAGAGAAAATCCGGGAAATTCCATTGCAACCGTGCGAAGCCGGGGCGGGCCGCTAGTCCTACTAATATTCTAAATGCGAAAGTTTGGATGTCTGGATGTCTGAATGTTTGTTACTCTTTCACGCAAAAAGTACTAAACCGATTTTGTTGAAACTTTACAGTATTATTCTTTGTAACCCAGATTAACATAAATAGGCTATAATTTATGCCGATCTGTGACACTAAATTTCTCGCGGGTGAAGCGCGGGCAAAAGCTAGTACATTATAAAGTCTCTATTTTTCAAAAAAAGTTAAAATAAATATTGTTTCTTTATTTTTTGAGAACAATAGTTAACATATTCTTAGAATTCAATCTTGATAACTACTTCAACAAATTACTCGTATTCGGCGAACTAAGATACAGGTGTACTTCATAAGAGGCTCTATTGATTTAAACTTTGAAGTGGGTGTTGCCAGCTCTCGAACTTACTGCAACTAACAACGGCGATTAAACCACACTAACTTTAGTAAAGAGGTGTTAAAAACATTCTTAGATAATCTTTAGACAAAAGGTAAATTGAAGGAACGTAATTTACAAAATACTTTTAACGAAAGACCCATTTAGTGAAATCTTTATAAAGAAACTAAACTGTATATAAAATAAAAGATTTGTAATTTTCTTTAGAGGTAAACTAGCTTCTATAAATACAATCTATAGGTACTAATATTATAAATGCGAAAGTAACTCTGTCTGTATGTCTGTCTTGCTTTCACACCTAAACCACTGAACCAATTTTGATGAAATTTGGAATAGAGATAGTTTGAGTCCCGGGAAAGGACAAAGTTTTTATCCCGGTTTTGAAACAGGGACGCGCGCGATTAAGTGTTTCTGTGACAGACAAAATTTCACGCGGGCGAAGCCGCGGGCGGAAAGCTAGATATAAAATAATTAGGTACGCAAAAGCGATTTATTTTGGTACAAACTCAAAACAAGGTATCAAAACAACAAAAAGGTAGCACATCAGGCTATTTACATTTATTGCAAAATCGCTCCTAATACCTCGCCATAGGATGCTACCTGCTAACATTTCCCGTGTTTACAATAAAATTCGAGTAATTATTGAAACAAGCTCGATAATTTGTGTTATTACGAACAAATTATTGTCAGAACTCATGTTTCATGATTACTTTTTTTGTTGTTTGTTTTCCTGTAAACAATTACTAAATAATCATTTCTGGTTGTCGAGTGAAATTATACAGGCATAGTTTATAAAAATTGGACGAGAATAAATTGCTTATTTTTACCAAAAATCAACTACAAAACACCAAACCCGTCGACTTACCCGTGGCTTATTCCCGTATTCACAAATATTACTAAGAGGTCTTTCAGTGCGCGTGGTGCACAGGGTGACAAATGAACCAATCGCAGAGCTCTGTTCAACGCTGTGTGTTCGATTTCCTGCTTCAGTGAAACAAGCATCGTTTGTGAATACGGGCGATGATTGGCAGACTGTGTTATTTCAAGAGAATCATGTCGACGACTTGAACTTTCTATAACTATAGACAACATCTAATACTCATAAAACATGCATTAACATTGTAACATCTGAATCTTATGAAATAGTAGTTGTTAAGAGCGATTTTTTTACGTTTTAGCAAATTGACTTCCACTGCTGGACAAAGGCCTCCCCCAAGGTTTCCATAGTGAACGGTCCTGCGCCTGCATCCAGGTTCTTCTCGCGACCTTTACCAGATCGTCGGTCCATCTATTAGTAGGCTTGCCCACGCCACGTATTCCAGCCCGTGGTCGCCACTCGAGAACTTTTCTGCCCTGCCTGATTTTGTTACAAAATTCGAATGTTCTGTCACTGTATAAGTATAAGTAGATATATTCTAGTTTCTAAAATTCTTATTTCCACCCCTTGTTCGGTACATCCCTCCTACATTCCTCCCTTTTCTTAGATAACGACTCTAAAACTTCCGACTTGAATTGACCTGGTTCAGCCACAGCGAGAAACGCCCGAGGCTTGAGGAATATTCCAGCGACATGTACTGTACCTTCACTGTGTAAAATACATAGGCTGTTAAAGGACAGGACAGTAGGTAGATCTATTCTCATAAATAAAACACTGGATACTTACTTGACTTTAACATTGTTAGGTATTGCCTCATTTTTAAATACAATTCATCGCTTAGCACAAAAGCGAGGAGTCGTCCACGCGCGTTCCTCTAATCTGACGTTTCTAGTGTGACATTGACATTACGTCAATGTCACTATGACAGCAGCATATTTTACTCAATAATACCCCTCTCTTTTTACGTCGGGTGTTAAACTATTTAAACTAGTAGAGATGAGGAGTCTACCAATCAATCTACAAAACAGTTTTCTACGTTATTACATCGAAATAAATATGTTGTTTATCTAAAATATAATGGTAATAAGACTTATCAGAACAATATCTTCTTATAAATGACAAAATTACATTATATCTTTTGACATGATTACCATGCTATTAAGATCAAAATACAGGGTGTTCTAAAAGGGACTTTGCTAACGTACACATCTAACACTACAAGTAACAACTGAACTGCAAGCATTTCAGAACTGAAGCTCGTATTTTTAACGTTAGTTCGTTACGTTACTCCATTCGTGATAACGAGTCTTTGCACTCTGAATACAACTGGTGCAGCAACATTGTGACAAGGGCCCGGGGCTTCTGCATTGTAAAGCTTGCTGTGCCACTAAATAATTGAATGCAGATTTAGGTTGGAACTGCTGAAATAAAGGGACGTGGATGCAGTAGTTTGGACTCTAGTTTGTCGAAGATTTAGAACGGTTGAAAGAGAGTTTTTGTTTTTGCATAGCAGTAGAAGCGTGCTGGGCCCATAACCTATAAGTAAAACGAGTCAGTTGCTGAATTACGACTGTCTTTTATTTTCCAATTTGAATGTGACACAATCATACATGACATTTATTTTAGGTTCACATAGCTATCAATAGATGTCTCTATATACTATTTTGATATACTTTCCAACATTCACATCAACGGTTAAGGTTAGTATAGACTAGATCATTTACTTAAATAGAACAACGAGCCGCTTTATGATAATATGTTTAATGAATGTTATATGAAACAAACTGAGGTGGAATTGTGTAAAGCAATCCTTATCATTTAACAGTTCATAACGTACGACTATTCTGTCAAAGGCTTTGTTTATCTGATTTTACACAATTCCACCTCTGAGCTTTCCAAACCTGTATTTCATCATTCGTAAGAACGCTACATTACATAAAAATGCTCTAGTGTAAATCCACCTTTAAATCATAATTAAAATTACTCAACCTTGTTCGAATGGAAACTTATTAGAGTTTATTTAACAGTAACTATTTAATGGTCTTGCCACCTGAAAAGCTAAAAATGATGTCTTATAAAAATAACGAACTGAAGGTTCAAAATGTAAGTCCTGAGATAACAAGACCTAAATTTTTCATTTAATCAGTGAACGTAACCTGAAAACGGTCTACATTTAATCATAATTTCAATTACATTCCAGATTTCAATTACCGTAATGTAAATAATCCGTAATTCTAGAGTTCATTAGGCCTAGGTTGCGCGCCATGATAAACTTTTATCGAGAATTTTATAGTGTGATAAGCCTATACATTTATCGTCTAAAATTAGGTTACGTTATAATTGTTTTTCTTTAATTATAGCTTCTCAACTTATATATTTAGGTACTCATATAGTAATAATATGTGGTTAACTATGTTGATTTCACAATTATCTAAGTAAGAATTGTATATAGCTAATAAGCATCCATTGCGTAAACTATTTGTTGACCCCAATAAAGTGAAAAAAAATCATCGATAAGATCTTATCTAGCCCGACTGAAATACATTAATTAAAACCATTTTGATACGACTTGCGTTAATAAGTAAACATGGAAGCTTAAAACAATATGTCTGCCAATCATCACCCTGTATTATTATATTTAAACGACCTAAATTCCATCGCGCAACTGGGTTGGCGAACGCGCAAAATGAACAACTAATTTGGAGTAAATCTCTAGTGTTATGAACATTGCATTTCCAGCTGTCGCTTTGCAGCTGTCTAGCTGAATCGTAATATACCAAGGAATTTATGTAATTAGCGCGTAATAACGAAGCGTGTTTTGATGTTATACAGGGTGTTACAAGAGGTTGAAAACTATATTATATTATATATTATATAGATATAATTTAATTGGAACACCTTGACAATAACAATTAAATAAAATCCATAACATTATCAGTTTTTAGCAAACTGGCACTGTTTATTAAGTTTATGTGGTAAATGACTATTTTTGTAGAAAATACAAAAAAAAATGTAAAAAAAAAATTTGTGGGTCAATAATTTTAAAATATTGCTGAGTAAGTTGTAAATGATCCCTTCTATCCGCTGTTCACCTATGTCCAACCCCCTACCAAACACCCTGTATATATATATAAAAAATAGTGAGATTGTGTGTGTAAACAAACAACATCATCCATTAAAGGCTCCAGACATCAGTATGGAGCAGAATCAGCGCAATAAAAAATAGCGCAATATTTTGTTGCAATTTCTTACAAAACTTGCGCACAAAAAGCAAATCTAGTATGAAAATCATCAAACTTCTAATGCTCGTAACTCAGTTCAGACTGAGTTTAGAGGTATGAACCACATGTCCCACAAAATGGGCCTAACAACAGAAGCTCTCGAGCATGTGGAATACATGTGGCATGTGGGGTCCATGAAACACTTAATACTTTAAGGATTGGTCTGCTTGGGTCAGCATATCCGGCATCAGAAGACTATATTAGGTGGCTTTCACTCAGACGCTTAATTCACCTAACTAATGGATAGGATTTTTTTGGATGATAGGGAATAAAAAAGGGAGAATAAAGATCCTAATGGGTCGCTGTGTACTACGCTTAGGTGTGGCCCTACATAAGATAACCCAGACAGCTTTTTATCAGCATTGGCTACTGGCAGTATATCAAGAGGTTCGCGTATAGGATCAGTTGCAAGCAACCGACTCAGTCTTCCCTTTACCCGACTGGTTGGGGGTGGACCAGAGTCGATAGCAACATGGAGCCTACATGGACCAATTACCCGTAGCTGCCGAAGCTTGCCTGGAAAAGGTGAGATGTTAGTGCAAGAAGTAGTGCAGAAGCTGGTGCTGTCTGAAAAAACAACTATAATGGTCACAGCCGTAGCCTTTGTTCATAAATTAGTCTCCCGTAGGTACTATGATAATATCAATCCTCACTTTCCTCACACTTACCTTTCCGTTAAATCACTGGTACAATAGTATGTAGAAATAAAAATGTTAATTAAAATAATAATAATAATCATTACACGTTTAGACAAATTCAAGTTCTTTATTTAATGCTTTCTTCATATTTTATGATATTTTAAATAATAAAATGTATTTAAACTATTTTAAACCTTATGTCTAACACATAGAGTTCAAAATTAATTGTAGAAAAAATACAAATCATGGTAGCATGATGTGCCAGGAACTCTAAATAAATTCTAAAATAATAATCTTTACTTGCTTATGAACCAAATAGTATGAATTCATGGATAAAATAAATATTTTTTTCCGACGCGCATTAAAATTCGCCCGCTGTGTCCTGAAGAAAATTTTTTTTTCACCTACTTTTTTCGAAAAAAGTACCATACAATAGTATATATTTATAATCCTGATAAATGTAGCTTTCAGGACATATTTTTTTTATTAGAATATCTCCAGTGGTTTAAAAGTAAACGACGTTTATTTAAAAAAATACTTTTTGGTTTTTGTGAATTTTACTCAATATTTCTATTTTTTTGTATGAAAAGGCAAAAAGTTTGTTCTAGAAATGAATTTGCCATCCTTTAACTATCCGAAAATGACACCATAATTGCCCTAATACCCATAGTTTTGAAGATATGGGCCTTAAAGTGAAGCGCGGCAGAAGGAAACTTGCCCCCCCTCCCCCTGCTACCACAGGGGGGGCTCCCGATGTCTACCGACGGAAATCTACTCAGGAGCATCCAAAGAACAACTGGTGCAAAAATGAGCCTTCTATACAAAAGTGGAGGGGTTCTTGCACTAAATTCCCTACTAATAGTAAGTTTGGTTTATTACTGGCCGCGCGAAAAAAAAAAGACGCCACTTTCCATACTAAATCTGGCATTGCCATTTCATCGCTGCTAGTCCCAGGTTCTTGGCTTAGGATCTTGTTTAGGTGAGCTAGATTGTGTTACATAATCCGCCTTCTACATTGTAACACTATATTGTAGTGCCTTCAAGATGGCTTCTATAATATTCATGTCGATCGGTCTTCTAGGAATATTGTTGTTCTTGTTTTCTATAATATGTAATTTAACTGAAATATTTTACGTAAAAATGCATTAATGTTACTGATAAAACAGGAATCAAATAAGTTGTTCTTTTGACTCATAAATCTACATCTTGGACATTGATGTGTAGAAAGTAATTTATTTGTGAGTGTGAGAAGAAAGCATGTTCTCAAAACTACAAATAAATATTTTTGAATTTGACTATGAAAATATCAAACAAAATCAAAGTGTAACCGACGACTCAGTATTGTCAACTGAAAGTCCATTCTACAAAATTATCCGCCCTTTAATAAAACTGGTCAACAAGAAGTTTGATAGGATTCTCGCCCAAGAATGCCAATTATAGCAAAATCTCATTCTATTCGGTTATTGTTTTGTTTAATTTAGTGATTACAACCGAGTTTGTGGTTAACTGAATTGAAATTTCAAATTGTTTGGTCAAGCTGTACAATGCTGCCACAGTGTAAATAAATGCAGTAAGATCGTACATCACTGTCACTTTTTAGACAATAAGGCCGAATTGCACCACCTAATTTTGACCGTAACTATAACGATGACTGGCTTTCATTGTATGGAGTTTGACAGATTTTTGACGTTTGTCAAAGTTAAAGTAAGATGGTGCAACCCAGCCTAAGAAATGATAAAACCAAACACTGCCCATGGAAAAATTATTTGTTTCGAGGAAGCAAAAAGGTAAAATAACATTATGGAATAAAAATCTATGGCTAATCCTACCTTTCCCACGACTGCAACTCCTGTACAGCCAGGATCTACACAGTTAGGTCTCCAAAGAAACTGATTTTCTGAAACAGACAAAATTTCTCACGCTTGTCCCTGTTTTAAAAAACCGGGATAACTATCCTATGTCCCTTTCAACAAAATCGGTTCTATAATTTAGGCGTGACAGCGTAACAGACAGACAAAGTTACTTTCGCATTTTATTGGTAGGGAGTAAGGTTACATTTTTTGTTGTTCCATAGTAAGTCTACGGCACTTACTTATTTATACTGTGTATCATTTTCGTATAAATTAAGTGTTATTGCCATTTGGGCTGGTAGGTATTTAATGAATTTTTTGCCGAGCCTTGGAGTTTCAAAGTGAAAACTTATTTTCAAAATGGCCAATAAACGAAATTCACGAAAGTAAAAGACAATAGCAATAGGTAATAAGCAAGAAAATAAAATGGCTGATAGAATTTGATAACTTTTTTCATTTTGTGAAAGGTTAATCACACTTTACTGTTGATTAAATAATAAAATCATTCAATAACATATTATAATTGAAGTTATTGTAATTTGAATCACTGATCTGTTAAACTGGATTTTAAGAACTTATAAAACGATTTTCATTATCATTATTCGATAAAAGTTCGAGATAAAATCGTAAAATATAATCGATTAAAATTTTATGCGTTCTATATATTTTAATATTCATTCAGTTATGAAAGTTTTATTTTTATTATTCAATAAAGAATCGTTTAATGAAATCTATTACCATAATTTTATGAGTCTTAGACCTAGATTTTCATGATCATAAATATGAAAACTTATAACTGAATTCTCTATTTGATGACTGATTTTGCTGATTAGAAGATAAATTATTATGAGTGCAAAATTATGTGCATTTTACATTTAAGTACATAGAAGTAAATTCTGACTTTTTTGAAGGTGTAGTGTCAACTGCATTAACATAAAAAATAGCGTAGCATTCAAAGAAAGTTTTCCTAGTAAGTGGATTTTTTTTAATTAGGTACAATAATTTCTATTAATTTGTACCTAACAATATTGCATTATTAACAGTCCACTAGGGACAAAATGTCAACAAAAGCTATCAAACCAATCATTTTATGTTATCACTAGCGGCCGCCCGCGACTTCGTACGCGTGGATCCCGTTTTACCCCCTTCATCTATCTTACACGGTTTAGATTTTTTCATACAAATGTTTTTTCCCGCTAACTCCCGTTCCCGTGGGAATTTTGCAATATTCTGTTGTAACTAAGCTTTAAGTTTGCTAAGATAAAACCATACCAAACAAGCGTCTAACTTAAGCTGTTTAGATTTTTCATACAAAAGGATTTTCCCACTAATTTCCGTTCCCGTGGGAATTCCTAAGTATCCTATAACAGGAGTACGAAGAATAATTGTACCAAATTTCGTTAAAATCCGTCTATTAGTTTTTGTTTCTATAAGGAACATACAGACGGACAGACAGACAGACAGACAAAAATTTTACTGATTGCATTTTTGGCACCAGTATCGATCACTAATCACCCCCTGATAGTTATTTTGAAAATATATTTCATGTAGGTACAGAATTGACCTCTCTACAGATTTATTATAAGTATAGAAGAAGATAGTCGCAACTAACAACTCGTCCCGTAAACATTTTATTTCTCTTTATTATTCTTTGGCAGAATCCAAACGTGAGGAACATTACGGACATTTTTCTATGCAGTATGATGACCACATCAAGCGTTACATTCGTACTGCAATATGCGCTCTTATTCCGCAAATAATAATGACGATATCAACTCCAACGTGTAAAGTCTCATGTGATCCATTGGAGTTGGAGCTGGATGCTAGGAAATGTATTCTTGTAAAACCTATTATCTAAATGTCTGTGGACATTTTTGAAATGGAAAATGGGACTTGAGTTTATTAAAATAACTGACTTTAACTCGTATGACATTTTATTAAGCATACCTAACCTACTTGTTTCACTTTGTTTTATTAAAAAACATGATGTTATTACAGCAAGGAAGATAGCGTCTGAAATTATTCTAGAACAGTTTTTAACAGATATTGAGCGACATTAATCTAAGGCATGTTTTAATCTCTCTGAATAAGTACGATATAGGTCATAAGTTAAGACTTTCAGTTATTAAGTATACCTCAGTCAGTGCTTGAGGTATGGGTGGTGACATTGACATAATTATGACGTAACAGGGCATACAAATCTGAAATCTCGCTGACGTTTCACCCTCCCGTGCCGCTCCATATTAATATGCTAGACCTTAGGTAGCTGTTAGTCTGATTAACATTTACTAAGGCCCAATTTTTTGATTCATAGTTAAAATAACTAATTTTAAATTTTGCTACTAATAGTTAAATATTAACAAAATGTAAACTAATGGTTATAAAATGTACTAAAAGTCAAGCTAACCATTGTTCGAAAAACATTTTTTTCTGTATGCTTACCATGAGTTTACGTTAGGTGTGCTCGCTAGCGACTGCGTAAAAAAATGACATTCATTGTATGACATATTGTGCAGCGCCCCTAGCGGCTACTTTCAAGAAACAAAGTCTTCATAGAGATTTTTGACGTACTCGCTAGCGAGCACACCTAACGTAAACTCATGGTAGGTACACTGATCTACCTGTAATTTGACATAATGTGTCAAATTTGACTATTGGTTATTTTAACTATGAATAAAAAAACTGGGCCTAAGACATCGTTACTCTAACCTTTTGTCTTTTGACAGGCTTTTGTCCCTACTTGGAATAAATGACAAAAAAGCCTGTCAATTGCTACTACAAGGATATTATAAGATTCCTGGAATCAGCTTGTAATATTCTATTTTAGTCTACAATTCAGGAACTCTTTAATAGTAAAAAACTTTATAGGTACTTTAAAACGTCAAAGTGGAGTATTTTTATCAAAGGAAAAAGCTCACAGTTTGAGTTATTCCTAGAATTTCTGACGGCGAGAGCTCAAATAGGAAACTTTTAAAAATAATTGATATTACTGGGAAAACTGTTGAACCAGTCAATTAATGCTGAGTTTGACCTTTCTTTTTCTCAAAGACTTCTTAGATAGAGTTCACGGATTCAAGGATTTGCCACAATGGATATTATCAGAGTAAATACAAATGAGTAAGGTCATCTTCATAGAAACGCACCGAGCGCAACCACGACTGGCTCCCCGCTATCATCATCATCATCATCATCATTTCAGCCATAGGACGTCCACTGCTGAACATAGGCCTCCCCCAATGCCTTCCATGTTGATCGATTGGTAGCGGCCTGCGTCCAGCGCTTCCCTGCTATTTTTACGATGTCGTCGGTCCACCTTGTAGGTGGACGTCCCACGCTGTAAATACTTGTAAATACGGGTGTTAAATATGTAATTTGACAATCTTGAGTGTGATCATCTAAAACTAGTCTTTCTTCCCCAGGATTGGGCGCTGCACATCCGTTTCGCCACGTCAGCCGACGCAGGCTACTACGAGTGTCAAGTGCCCACACACCCGCCTACTAGTATATTCTTCAAACTTGTTCTTGTTGGTAAGTTTTGTAATATCTTTCTTAGGGCTGGCACACATAAACGCGTTGCGTTGCTCAATGCCGTATAGTGAATCTCTGTGTTTCACAGCTCGATAATTATCTTCTCTTGTAGCAACTGTATAACATTAGTCACCTTCTTTCGAACTATGATATGTATAGCCTTAGCTCGCCCCAGGGTCGGACTGGGCCGGAAGGGCCCAGGTGGCTGATCGCAATCCTGAGGCCCGAGACAATACTAAAATAAAGTAAAATAATAAGTAGGTATTTACTAATAACAAATAATAATAAAAAGCTAGCCAATCAACATTTTTTTTAAAAGAGGAGAACTTTCAGCTAAGCAGTTAATGACTCGATCGTAAAAGCTGCTGTTTTCGTCATCCTTGATTAGATCCGATTCTGTATTTAATACAGTGTGAGTCACGATAAAGTGCACATATGAAATTAGGTAAAACTAGATCTATTTTTATCGACAAAAAAGAGGTCAAATTTTTTTTGAGTTTTTTTTTATTTTTTTATAGATTTTATTTTTCTTCCAATTACTTTTTGTAAAGAAAACGTAATAACTTTATAACTAAGAGGTATATCCTGTAAAAACAGTAATAATGCTAAATAACAGACGATACTATAAAAAATACTCAGAAAATGCCAACAAATAATAAAAATGATACTTTTTGAAAAAATCTGCTTATAAATTCGGGTTTTTTTGGTTATTTGATAAAAAAAAGGATTTAAAAGCAGATTTTTTCCAAAAATATCATTTATTATTATTTGTTGGCATTTTCTGAGTATTTTTTTAGTATCGTCTGTTATTTAGCATTATTACTGTTTATTCGTGTTTTTTTTGGTTATTTGATAAAAAAAAGGATTTAAAAGCAGATTTTTTCCAAAAATATCATTTTTTATTATTTGTTGGCATTTTCTGAGTATTTTTTGTATCGTCTGTTATTTAGCATTATTCATGTTTTTATTTTATCAGGATATACCTCTTAGTTTAAAAGTTATTACGTTTTCTTTACAATAAGTAATTGGAAGAAAAAAAATTATATAATTTTTTTTTAAAAAATCTCAAATAAATTTTGACCTCTTTTTTGTCGATAAAAATAGGTCTAGTTTCACCTAATTTCATATGTACACTTTATCGTGACTCACACTGTATAATTAACGAATCTAACAGTTTTTGCCCCAGTAGAGAACGAAGTCTCGTTTTAATGCGCTTTAATGCTGAAAATCGTCTCTCACAAGTCAAGTACTTATAATATGGCCATAAAGATTTATAATAAATTGCCCAATTATCTATTGAAAGAAAATAATGATAACAAATTCTCAAAAGAACTAAAAGAGCTTTTAAGTACAAAATGTTATTACACTATAAAAGAATATCTAGATGATAAAATAAGATGAGTCTATTAATCTAATAATTAAAAAAGCCTCCTCTCTTATATTTTATATTTTAAATTGCAGCGCCCAACAGGGTCCATAATTAACTGTATTATCACACTGTAACACCTATATTACCTACTATGTATTATGGAAGCAATAAACATATTGAGTATTGAGTATTGAGTATTGAGTCACTTGCGTGAATAAAACTGTGAGAATTAAACACTGTAATACATAAAAAAAGCAAAATAAAACTCCCGTCATTTCCCGGCAATTTTCCGAGTATTGCATTTATTAGAGGACGCAATTTTATTTTTGGGACAATTGTGTGGGTCAATGTGGTCAATAGAAGCTTAACCTCAAGTTTTTGGGGTCGCCACCCTTGTCCCCCAACCGCCATCTTGAAAAAAGAACACACAGGCTGAAAACACTTTTTTAAGCGTCTTACAAAAATTCGCTATGTCATAATTTGTAGCAAATTGTTTTGCCTACAAATAATATTATGTTTACATAACTTTTTGTCCTAAATTAAAAATTAGAGAAGTAATACATAAGAAAAAATGATTTTTTATTTTTTGCTTATAACTTCTTTAATCTTTATTTTAAAGCAAATACACTCGCGAGCAAAAGTATGAAATCACTTACATGAAGTTGTTTCCACGCGATCTTGTGAACTAACGAATTTGTTAGTAACA
Organism: Ostrinia furnacalis; assembly: GCF_004193835.3. Lineage (NCBI taxonomy): Eukaryota > Metazoa > Arthropoda > Insecta > Lepidoptera > Crambidae > Ostrinia > Ostrinia furnacalis. The sequence goes on along the minus strand of NW_021132158.1, from coordinate 55,396 downwards.
AAAAAGTGGCACCATTTTAAAGATTAAGCTTTTTACTTTAAATTGATACCAAATAAATTTAAATCACACCGGTATTTAAAAAGATATACCGGCTGATGTGAAGAAGTAAGGAAAAAGACATGTATCAACTGTTTGATACGTCGCGAGTTGCGGCCTATTTACCCCCTATAAAAGCACGTGTTTTCGGATTTTTGCTTTCACACGTTGATTCATACACATCTCCGCTTCTTTTGACACTTTACCTGGGATTCTACACCTACAGAAGCAGCACAAATCGTTGCACTATTGCAAGAAGGGCATTCGGGAGACTGGTGGCTGTATCCCGAGACTAAGTTCTGAACATTGCCGGTGCACATCGCAGAGGGATGACCGTTTTTTCATGTGAACCTCTCTATGAAATCGTCATTTGACTGGTATCGACGTCCAGCAAGAGCTCAGAAATGTTCGTAGGATAGCTGTTAGCGAGTAGACAGTTCGTCTAAGATATAAGCAATAGAATTTGATTACAAAAAGGCCTGCCATAGGCTCGAAACTGACGGCAGGTCACCGACAAGCACGCTTTCAATTAGCTCGCACTTATTTTGATGGGAAGGCGAGTAATGGAGGCGAGTTTTGTTGAAAGTTGAATGCAGACTGTGTTTGCAATGCAGAAGTCGAAGAGGTCGGGTCTATAGGCGGTCTGGGGAGCGATTTGTGCAGTGCTGGTTCGCTGAAACAGTGGCTTATGGGGGTGGCTTGCTCGACTTCCCATCGAGATGTGTACGAGCAAATTGGAAGCGTGCTTATCGGTGACTTGCCGTTAGTTTCGAGCCTGTGGCAGGCCTTTTTGGAGTCAAATTCTATTGCTTATATCTTAGACGAACTGTTCACTCGCTAACAGCTATCCTACGAACATTTCTGAGCTCTTGTTGGACGTCGATACCAGTCAAATGACGATTTCATAGAGAGGTTAACATGAAAAAACGGTCATCCCTCTGCGATGTGTACCGGCGCTGTTCAGAACTTGGTCTCGGTATAAAGCCACCAGTTTCCTGAAAGCGTCTTAACACTTTCGAAACCCAGGACTGGCTTATGTGGAACTGACGTGCGACAGCCCGCTGGCTGAGCCCTTCTTGCAATAGTGCAACGATTTGTGCTGCTTCTGAAGGTGTATAATCCCAGGTAAAGTGTCAAAAGAAGCGGAGATGTGTATGGATCAACGTGTAAAAACAAAAATCGAAAACACGTGCTTTTATAGGGGGTACGAGACGTACCAAACAGTTGATACATGTATTTTTCCTTACTTCTTGACTTCAACCGGGATATCTTTTTAAATACTGGTGTGATTTAAATGAATTTGGTATCAATTTAAAGCTAAAAGTTTAATCTTTAAATTGGTGCTACTTTTTTGTTACTAACAAATTCGTTAGTACACAAGATCGCGTGGAAACAACTTCATGTAAGTGATTCCATACTTTTGCTCGAGAGTGTAGTTATATTTACATATTTGTAGGCAAAGCAATTTTCTACAAATTATGACTGTACAATTTTTTTGTACGACGCATAGTTTCCGAGACATGCACGCGGGCAACCGTAGCACAGGAGTTGTGACAGGAGCCACACTGCGCGGGCCCCCTGTGCTACGGTTGCCGCATGCCCCGCAACCCAGGCCGTGGGGGGCCCGCGCAGGCTGGGGCCCGGCTGGCAAATGCCACCCCGACTGTATGGCCAGTCCGACGCTGGCTCGCCCTATCAAAACACAGAATCATATTCCTTTTCTAACTAAAACCTTGATTAGGTATAGTTGGAAAATAAATAAAATAAATCTATATATATAAAAGAAAGTCGTGTTAGTTACTTCGCTTATAACTCAAGAACGGCTGAACCGATTTAGCTGAAAATTGTCAGGGAGGTAGTTTAGAGCCAGGAGAAGGACATAGGATACTTTTTATCCCGTTATTTATTGCCATTAAGGCGGAACAAAGTTCGCCGGGTCAGCTAGTAATAAATAAATAAATCTTCGGACAATTTCACACAGCGCCAGCTAGCCCCAAAGTAAGCAACTTAATGCTTTTGTTATGGGTGCTAGCTTAACGGATATACTACTTATATACTTTTTTTTTAAATACATAAATATTATACATAGTCACACCCAGACCNTGCTAGCTTAACGGATATACTAACTTATATACTTTTTTTTTAAATACATAAATATTATACATAGTCACACCCAGACCCGTCACAAAAATTAAAATTCATCATTTCAATTTCTGCCCGGCCGGGAATCGAACCCGGGACCTCTCGGCATAGTAGGTAGTCCGTTCTGAACCACTACACCAAACGGCCGACAAAAGATAATTATAATTGTGATCTGAATATCCAAAGAAAACAGGAACAATGAGGGACACTGATTTCAATTTGTGTGTGGGAATCTTATCCAGGACCTTCCAGGTTAAGAGGTCTTCAACCACTTGACCACAAAGGTCGAGGCAGCGGTTTCACAATTATGGTGTAATTTTAGGCTATATTGGCCACCCACTGAATTGGCACGGAGCTCGATATAAACAAAACCACATAAATAACGAATGAATAATATGGATGATAATTATTCGCTCGAACGTTTAACACAGTCATTAGGCGTCCCCATCGATTGTTAGCAGAAACGACCTATAGAAAATAGCCTGTAAAGACTTTGCAGAACTTTCATCCTCGGACGTCTTTAAAACGTCGATTCTCATTATTACCCCAACTTCGTCTTAAGTTCAGTTACTTTGTTTTAATCGATATGACGGCCCGATGGCAGGCTGACCCCAATTTTTATTTTTATTCAGTCTTCATTGGTTCGTAACCATCAGCATAATTCTTTGTCACTTACTTCAATAGTGCCTCAGATAAAAGCCAAGAGAAATCAGTGTTTATTTTACAGTCAAAAATCAGTTAAAAGTGGTTTCGCCTGATTTGAATTTTTATCAACCAGGCAAAATTCATACAAAGTAATGATTAAGTAGTGAAAATTACTGGAAAAATAAGTCACAAGAGATATTGACCAAGAGCATGAGTCAAAACCACCGAACCACCGTTTTGACAGATTATGAGTTTTGACTACGACGACCTGATAAAGGTAGCAGGAAGGCGCTGGAGGCAGGGCGCTACCAACCATGCGATGTGGAAGTCATTGGGGGAGGCCTATGTTCAGCAGTGGACGTGCTGTGGCTGAAATCATGATGATGATGATGGTTATGAGTTAAAATAGTTAAAAAATGCTAGTCGATAGATTATCTTCCAAAATATATTTATTTTTATGCAGTAGTAATAATTTGGTAACTAATTTATTTCTTTCTAACAGCGGCGTACGCAGAAATAGTGGGTGAATCCGAGAAAATCATCCACGAGGGTTCCATGCTGCGACTGGTGTGCGTGGTCAAGAGATCTACGGAACCCCCCTCGTATGTGTTCTGGTACTTCGAGAATCGGATGATCAACTACGATCAGAGTAAGTATGGCTTGTTAAGCAAAGCCTTAATAATATAAACCTTATTGCAAAGGAAAAATTGAAATAGTGTAATTTTTTGTGAGGTGTCTGAATGATCATCATAACGGGACTATTCCCACCTCTCTTTCCCATCACTGCAACTCCTGTGTAGCCAGGATCTACAGCTTGACCGCCAATAAAAACCCAACCAGTGAAGGTCAAGTTTGTCCCGGGTTTATGATCATCATAAGCAAATTATCATAAAATTTAGCATTATGTTTTTAAATGCATAGGTCATAAGTCCTTACTCAAAAGATTTTTGTGGTCAATTTATTTTCATAAGTAAAAACACGAAATGCAACGCAACGCTTTTCTCCTACACATTTTTACATGAACATGTATGATACAGACCACTGGCAAGTATATGTATGAATTGTAAATTACTAGTATTTATTAGGAACCCTCTTCCTTAATTGCATTATGGAACTTGTTGACACAGAAAATCATTTCAGATGTCCGGACCAACTCCCGACTATTGTTAGGGCGCGAAAGAATAGAATGGACAGGAATAGAAATCCATTGTGCGGTAATAGATTGTGGATGAGAACACTTAGGACTCAGACAGGTCTAATAGTGTAGGTCTTGCTGTATATCGATAGTCTGATATCGACATTTTCTCAGTAAAAAAAACATCTTTCCAACCAATCACTGTCAACTGCTGATCGTAAGCCTACCTCAAGAAGCGTCACGCGAGTAACGGCGCATGATCTCCCTCGATTTTTCAGGTTCTGCAAGCTACCTTCTTAAGTTCATCAGTCCATTGAGTAGAGAGATATTTTTACTTTCATGAGACGATCTACCTAAAAATATTGCCTACTACGAGTAGCTTACTCAGGAACGGGACAGAAAATTTTGAAAAATAGACACTTGCATTTTATGAGTCAATATCAAAATCAAATCAAAATAAAAAATGTTTTTCGTTCCTAAAATTAAACTAGTGGTGGTGAAACTATCGAGATTTCTACAACACTCATAATTCGTAATCCACGTGTAAAAGTAAAAAGAAACTGATATAAGTATCGAAGTACCTACTTATTTTAAGTCACGTGTTATATTTATGAACATTTAAGTTACCATAAAATTAAATGTACCTATATATCCATTACTAAGATAGGTTTCACGATTGAAATGAACTATCATTCAGTCCTAAAATAGTCATAGCAGATGGTTAATTTATTATTCTGGCTTCTAGTGAATAAAACCCATTACCTAGGGCAAATTACTTCAAAATAAAGCTCATAGCAGACTTATATATATAACTCGGAAAGGGATCGACACCGAATCGTCTTTCGCGATCTGTCATCGCCTTTCGCGCACTGTCAATCGCCAGGCGAGGCGTTTACGTTACGGTGCAGATAAGTGTGCGTTGCAGTATGGAGTTTCTTACAAAGAATACTGACCGCATCGAGTTGATAGATACGGTTACGATCCCTTTCCGGTTTGATAAATATGCTGCGTCCTTAAAGCGTGTTTTTATCCAACTAGCTGACTCAGCGAATCTCGTACTGCCAATGTTCATCAGAAATAATGTAGAATTGTTTCGGTGATAGAATTTTTCAAAACAGTCCAGTAGTTTCGAAACCTATTCGATACGAACAAACAGTCAAATCTTTCCTCTTTATAATATTGGTGTAGATAAACGGGTCGGGTTCCCGTTTCCTTTGATCTGAACGTGGCAAGGTTTCGGGAACGTGAGAACGTTCTGATGCTGGGAAGCCTGTTAAAACTGTGTATTGGGTTGATTAGATGTATTGGATTTCTAATGCTTTGAAAACTTTACATAGACACAAAAATATCAATATCTAGCAACCTTAGATTCTGCAAATCGGATCTCGGTGCGTAAACTATCAAACAGGGATGTTTCCTGGGTAAAAAAGCAAGAGTTTGAATTAGTCCGTCAGTTAACTTATCAAAAAATACTCGACTCGTGTTTTTCACTTTTTCAAACTAATTAAAATTGAAAGAGGTAAAGTTCAAACGATGAGGCCCGTGACGTCAAGAAGTCCACGCGGAACTTCAATACATCATAACTTCGTAATTACTTATTTGATTGACAAATAAAAATAAACGTGTCCAATATTATTTGATAATGTAATTGACGTACCACTAAAATATATTTTTAGGAAACTAGCCTGTTAGATAGGGTTGCACTATCTAAACTAACTTGGAAATCTATCAAACTCCATACAAAAAACACCGGTTATCGCCATAAAGTTAAGTGGCGCAACGCGGTCCTAATATACATATTACAGTTCTACGACTACCTACACGTCATAGTTCCAAACCGCTCCAATAGGTCTAAGCATTTTAAAAATGTCTTTTTATTTCATCATATCATTAATTTGTCTTTTACACGTTTCTTATAAAACTATCTTTTCACAGACGGAGTCAACGTCCACAACGGCAGACAAACCAGCGAGCTGGTAATAGGCAAGGCGGAACCAAAGCACGCTGGAAACTACACCTGCGTGCCTGCCAACGCGAAAGCCGCCTCGGTCACTGTACATGTTGTTCAAAGTGAGTAGGATTCTGCCTTTGTAATAAGATTCAAAATAGGTTGAGGGTTTTTGGAAGATTCATGTGCTGTCGACCGGGCTGCTAGATTGTTCAGAGTAAGTAGATAATATGCGTCAAAAACTCATCATTCTACCACATAGTGATAAATTAATTACCCCCAAAGGATTTTGAACTGTATTCCTTTGCATTAAAGTGAGTAGGTTCAAAATAACCCAAGCATCTGGTCAACTACACCTAGTGTGTCCCTGCCAACGCTAAGGCTGCCTCTAGGCTATATCTATCTCTATATGTACGTTAATAAAGTGAATAATTATGTTACAAAAACACATCAAGCTATCCCGAAGTGACGATTACTTCAATAGAAATTAAACCTTATTTTTTGTTTTAAAATCGGTTGAAGAAATTCGTGATTTCCACTAGATGAACCGATGATGTGATGAAGGTCGCTGGATGCGGGCAGCGCATGCCCGCTTGTTCTAGAATTCCTTTGTCCAGCAGTGGACGTCATTTGGCTGAAACAAACGAATTTGAAAGAGTATTTATACCTTGTGACCTCTATTAGTGAAAATCCAACCTCATTTCAAACTTTAACAAATTAAGTGAAATAATTTCACAAATGACCGTTAAAACTTTCTGGCCTTCTCCCAAACACTGAGCTGTTATGTTTTATGGCCAACATTTTCATTGGTCATAAAATTACTGGAACCCTATCATTATTGTTATCGATTCCACTAAAAATATCCGGACTAATCGGCTGTTAGGGTAACAGCCGGAATAGAACAGCCAGCACAAATGATTTGGACGTAGTGTAAGTAAAGCGCAAGCCGCTGCAACTCCTGTGTAGACAGACACCATCTAGTTTGACCTGCAATAAAAACCCTACCAGTGAAGGCCAACCTTGCCCCGGGGGAAAGTTGAACTGTCTTGGGTTCGCTACAAAATGGCATGTTGAATAGAAACCCGAAAATTACAAAAAGTTTCACCACAGAACTTCCCCGATCGTCTTGTGTGCAATCATTGTGTCATTTTAACATTTCATCTCCACAGCGCGTTTGGCCATAGTGGGTAATTCAGGCCTTAGTCCTCTGGGTTGAGAAATAACAAATGACCACGCCGAGGCTCTTCTTTCATAACTTTTGATTTGAAATTCAAAATCTAGTCAACTATCTTTTCTCCTTACCACGCAGATAGGCTTTTATTTTTTACTCACAATTGCTATTAAATTCTTTTTGCTGCAGTTGGTCAATAACCTACATTTTCTTGGCTGTTTTCGTTTAGCTACACACACGTTTCAAGTGGCCTGTAATTTCGCCTCATAACTATCGTTTGGAAGGGCCATACAATTTCGCCAACTAAAACAATAGCGTACCCATAAATAGTTGTTCATCGTAACTTTGAACTATTATATTTCGCAACGGAACTAGTGTTTTATGACCCTTCTGGTAAAATAGTTATTTAATTTATTGCTTTCGAAAGGCTATCCTACTTCAAACTGCTCTTCTTTTTATTATTTTAGGACGATCTCGACTGTTAAATGAATTGGAAGCTTATGGCTGGTTTTAGTGTCACGCGGACCGTCCGGTGCAAACCCGCTCCGCACAGCTAATCTGTATGAACTTCTAGGGAGCGTTTTAGAGTAATGCGGTCCGGAGGAACCGCTCCGCTCCCTAGCAGTCCATACAAATCGGCTATGCGGAGCGATCCGCACTGACAGTCCGCGTGATACTAAAACCAGCCTATATTTTTCCCTTACAACATTATGCTTATTCTCCGTGATACCTATTATAATTCCTTAAAGGTCGTATTCTTTTCATTAGTCATCTGTTCTTCGTTTTAAGGTGATTATAGACAGATCATTTACTTGTAACAGAACAACAAGCCGCTCTATGATAATTATGTTCTATGTATCATACTGTCAAAAACCAAACGTCGTACATTTTACCTATTGAATCATTCGTAAGAACCACATCACAGAAACTAAAGGGAAATGTGATAAGGGGGCGGGGCCGATGTCGCAGCAATATGCCCAAAAACAGAACACATTGCTCGTGAAAGCAATGATGACAGCAGCGACGTCATAATGTAAACAGCTTACATTCCTTGCGTAGTACTAAAGATTATTCGAACGTTGAGTACTGATACCGCAGTGAATAATGAACATTATTTTGATTTCTTTGTGTGTGTGAATTTCTAATGTGACGCTAAGTTTCGAACTCAGTGCATTAGTTGGCATCTGTCTCAGATCATAGAAAGAGAATAGATATGAAGTCGCGCGTAACTACAACGAGAACCAGTGTCCCCACATTTCCCCCACCACAGCTCCCACACACACATTCAACTGTGTAAAAACAAAGCGACTGAGAGTCTACGACAACATGTGCAACCGGCTTAAAAGTGCTGTGATTGGCCAGAAGGCGTGCCTTATGGCCAATCAATGGCCGCGTGACGTGACGCACACTTTGAAAAAAGCAATTAGAGAGAAGAAAGATAAAATGGAGTCGATAAGATATCGATACTTTAAATCCTGGGGGCAAGGCTCGAAATTGGTTTAAAAAATGCTTGTATGAAAACCTTTTTATTATTATACGTTATTATTATGTTCTTTAACGATTTTTGCATAAAGGAGTCAGTTCCATTTTGTATGGACGAAAAACTCAGAATCAATTATTGGGACTAAATGAAGTTACCTTATATTAATTTACCCCAACCAAAGCTCAATGTCGTTATCGATGGAGTATAGAAGTTATAGACTGACAAAGTTTGTATGAAAAGTCATGGGTTAAGTAGGTACTTGCGATTTTTACCAGTATTTACAATATTGGTAATATATTATTATTTACTTTAATAATAATAACAGGATCACTGTAATTATTATTAACTACTATCGCGCATTAACTTTTTAATTATGGCGAAATTCGTACCGCCTATGTTTATCAAAAATAATGCCTATATTAGGCTTTCAACTAGCTCTTATAGTAATTACATAGTTGACAGTTACTAATCCCTTCTACTATTGTTATTGTTTTTGTAAAAACTTAAAAATCGCAAGCAACTCATGATTTTTTCATTCAAAATTAGAAAATAGAAAATAATAATTTACTTCTATTTATCGATAATAGGAAACCGTATTAGAACACGAGCCCTGCACTATGTTACGACCGGCACATGCGGCCGTACTGTGTATTTTCACGCGTCAGTGGATATCGGAAGAAATAAAATACATTGCGCAGTAGTTACGCATGACATAAAGTGGTTGCTAACTAAATCGTCAATGTACAACGTGTTTGAATTTTTATCACCACTAATTTCGATAGTAAATGTCACGGCACTGAATTCGTTCGTAAAAATGTTTAGTTTTTTCTATTTATAAGCAAAATACCAATGGATTTGCAATACTTACATGTGGTAAATGACTTCATTGTTCCTGTAGTTCTTCGTTTCACTTATGTTATTGCACGTTACGACGCATTATCCAACAATATCGGAGAACATTTCCTCAGTACGACTGAATCGCGACTAACCTGGCGTCGCGGGCGATGTTCGTTTCTGGGCATATCGCGGAGACACGCGCCACGCCCCCGTTTCACATCTATTCCCTTCTATGATCTGAGGCATCTGTCTATATCTCTATGGTAAGAACGTTACATTACACATACAAATGCTCTAGTATATACTCACCTTTATTATACACTCTTATTTTCTTCTGAATTTTATTAGCGGGTTCAATGACAGTTTGACAATCCTCTGGGACAATCTCAGCCTTCACTGGCCCCTTTCATCGCGGTCAAACTGTAGATCCTGGAATTCCAAAGTTGGAAAATATTACCTCGTTTCTAAAAGCAATAAATACTGACTTAAAAATTAACATAAACATAATAATTCTAAGCGACGTCGAGTTTGTCAACTTTGCAACTTTGTTCGTAGCATCATCGCATAGCTAATTATAGCAATGCTTGTCGTTTTGTTTAAGATAATGGATCATGCCACAACATGTTGAGATTTAGAAAGCTTTGTACAAAAACTTCCTAACTATACTGTCAGTTCTGAAACGAGCACTAATAAATATTCATTCCGTCCAGTTAAAACCTCAAAAAAATGTAGGCTTTTTACTTGGAAAAGGAAATGCAGTCAGTATATTATACCACTCTCCTCTTTGCTGTTATTTATTTTTTCAACAAAAACGACACATAAGTACTCGTACATTGATACCTCTTAAAACCTACATTGTGTGGGTGCCATACCTGGGCGTACTAGGCGTGTACCTTTTCATTCATACGCTTCAAAAGGTGTGAAAATCCTTGGGATGCCTTTGTAGCATGAAAAGAAAGAACATGAGTGCGTATTTACAGTTAGTTGATACAGCCGTAGTCATAAGCAGACTGGCTTTGGTTTCGTTGCTTGTTCGAAGTAAGACCCAAAATGCTTACTGCATATTTCCCAACTGCGTCCGCACGCCAAGTTGCCGAGTTTATGAACTTCCACGCAAATCTTATTTACAAAGTGGTTTATTGAAGTTGTTTAATGTATATAATTTACTTACAAAGTCTAGAGATTAAAAACTTCGCTCTCAGAGCGAATGGCAGGTCTTAACAACTTATATTTTGACGTAATTGACGTGATTTCATACAATTTGAGTTGCTTTTGTATGTAATTAACTGAGTTAGAACGGGACATTTTCAATAATACATTTCGGGCTTGTCAGAGATTTGATCAAAAGCTGTCATTTGCCTTTGCACAATACAAAATTCGTTGTAGATTGATATCGTTTCCATTCTTCTCCAGATAAGAAACAAAGCAGTATGATGTCGTAATAAGCAAATATTGTGGTTGTTATATCCTTTTTCATAGATAGAAGAATCATTACCAATAAGTTTGAAAACTCTCTCATGACAATTTTCAAAAAAAAATTTTGGGATGCAGCAGATAAGCCAGCCGCCAGGCATATTATGTTTTAAAAAATAATGAAAAACAAAAGAAAAACTTTGTTTTATTTTATTTATTCAGAAAACCACAGCTCTTTATAATAATAATACAAACAGGTATTTTTGTTCTTACAGCCAATAATGGATTCTATATATTATTACAATCTCGTAAAAAACAGTCAAAGGGGCAAAAAAAGAAACATAGGCTTGCATGCAGGTTGTGTGTGTGTGTGTGTGTGTGCGTTTTCCCAGATCACTGGCTGAAAACCAACGCTGATCTTTGTCAAAAAAAAAGATGATCCTGTTTCAACTTCCTGGGATTCCCTCGACAAACGAGAGTGACCTTTTTCTATCTAATATTGGTGTAGATTTCTGACATGCTCTGAATTTGGACGAAAGCATATTAAGCTAAATCCTATGAAACAATCAACCATGTAGCTCAGTACTTTTCCTAAATACTGGCATGTAATGCAGTTGTAATAAAGGATAATTTTCTACAAAAGTATGAGGTCTAAAAAAGTGCAGTAAACCTACATTTTTATGTAGTACTAGCTTTCCGCCCGCGGCTTCGCCCGCTTGGAATTTTGTCTGTCACAGAAAAACTTAATCGCGCGTCCCTGTTTCAAAAACCGGGATAAAAACTATCCTATGTCCTTTCCCGGGACTCAAACTATATCTCTGCCAAATTTCATCAAAATCGGTTCAGTGGTTTAGACGTGAAAGCGAGACAGACAGACAGAGTTACTTTTGCATTTATAATATTAGTATAGATTAGACAGTATAGATTCGCTTGCTCTTGACAACAATCTCACCCGAAGGCAGATACGATCTATGAGTATGATGAAGCTTGAAGAAAGCTTCTCCAAAAGATGCTGGCTCACTCATGTCTTGCAGGCCTTCATCATCATCGCAATTTCAGCCACTGCAGAATATAGGCCTCCCCCGACGATATCCATATTGGCCTGCATACAGTGCCTTTTTAAGGAAGAAGCACACTTATCCACCCGAAAACGGATCGTGACCGTATCAACTCGAGGAGATCAGTCAGTATTTTTTGTATGAAACTCCGTACTGCAACGCACACTTATCCGCACCTCACGGCGAAAGGTGATACGGTTTTGATCCCTTTCCGGGTCGATAGGTGTGCTTATGACCTTTATGTGGCTTGCAGGTATTAAGATTCAGCCAAACCAACGCAATCAGCCGGCGTGCAGCTATGGCGATCAGACTTAAAAGCATTGATCGCCTTCGCTGCACGTCAGCAATCGCGTTGGTTTGGCTGAACCTTAAGGATTGTACAATTTCGGTAACACAGATGCTGGTAGGGAAACCCACTCCTTAATTTATAAAGGATGTAGCATATACACCACTAAATTTTTATCACCGAAAAAAATTTAACAGGTTATGTAGAAACGTGTGGAATATTGAAAGCAAAAGAAAAAGAAATGGTTTTCATGAAGTTAATTTTTTTATTAAATTTTCGTTAGTCCGTATTTTACGCGTCACAGCTGGGTCACTCCGCTGCTCGCTAGAGTAGTCGTACGCGCTCGCACGTTGCATCGATCTGTCTGTCTCGCTCACGCCTCGACCACGCTTCCAGTGTTATTATTACATACTTAGCTAACTTAGACCATTTTAAATTCTAATAAGTGTTACATTATCGTACTTAAATAGTGCTAGCGACGCGTGTGTCAATAAATTACCGATTTTAGGAGGATATTTTGAGTCACTTTATTTTACTCTTTTTTTTGCACAAATGGGATCAGTATCAATAACTCATTACCCAGAATTTTTTTTTTCGGTGATTAAAATTTAGTGGTGTATATTCTAAACGTTTGTAACAAAATTTTCTTCTTTCCAGGTGAGACGCCAGCCGCCATGCAGCACGGAAACAGTTCGTCTGCTTTTACACAAAAATCACATACACTCATACAATTACTGGTCATCGTTGTATCTATAAAAGTTATACTCTCGTACTATAAGGAAGTCGGATAACGTATTTTGTTTTAATGTATATTATACATAGACATACGATGTTGTTTTATACCTCTGTGTTATAAATTCTCAGATTTTAAAGTATCGTGTTTTGGCTACAAATGAATCTTGTATATTTATCTTCATTTTTACCGACAGTTTTGAATAAATTTCATTAAATTTATTTCATTAAATGAAAAGGAAATATTGAGCCCGAATAAGTGGAACAATCATATTCAAAATTAAATGTCCAATTAATGGAAAATACATGCATTTAATGGAACTTCAGGGATCATTTTAGCGAACATTCCAAATACGGGATAAGCGAAATTCCTTGAACACATTGAATGTAGGTAATAATCTTTTTTGATTAATTTCGCTACATCGTGCCAATTTATTACATTTGAATTAATTCACACTGGTTTGTTTGTATTTAGGTATACCTACCTACACATTCATTTGGAGTTATAATAATGTTGTGCTCATTAAAATTTTAACTTAGGCTTTATTATTTAATTTTTAATTAAGTTCAGGATTGTTTGTAGCTAAACGCTAATATTTTTCAAAGTTGAAATTTGTCACGGTTAATAAAATAAAAGATTTAATAAAATCGTATACCAAACGAGTACAATAATGTATCGGTGTAAATAAATTGTGAAATATAATATTAGTAAGTCATGTATAAGGAAATGTAATTATCTGTCATTTGAAATAATAAGAATAAATAACGATTTTGAATTTAACGTGCCAATTTGTTTTGTTTTATTTGACCTTCTTTAAAACAATGGTAAAGTTGTATGCTTTGATAAGCCCAGCGTGGGAAAGGCCTTAAAAATTCTAAGCGATTATTTATTTCCGATTCTGGCTGATGTATGTATCTTCTACTTATTATGTAAGTACAAAGAATTTATTCGCAAAACATCTCGAATTATAATTTATTCAACCTTTCACTGAAAAACTAATTTCTCTACCCAACTATTAGTACCTATTTGAATTAAGTAATATAGTGTATTTAGCTTTGGTATAACCTTTTCGTATTTAAATTATTAAAAATATTTATTTATTCCCATTCCAGCATAAATAAAACAACATTCCATTCCACCGCACAATGATCAAAACCGGCAAAGTTAAATTCATATTTCCATACTAAAAACCGCGGTTGGACAAACCCCGATAAAAATCGTTATCCAAACACAATCGGTTAATTCCCAATTGGGCACAGCAATTCGTTCCGCAAACATTTTTCGGGACTCTCAATCAATGGACTATTGTCTATGGTTAAATTGATGGTATTAACCTAAACAATTGATTGACAAGAGTGGGGGTAAGTAGCGGCTTTGGACACTCGAATTCTGCCGCTTTTGTTCACGGCATTGGACAATAGGGAGTTGGATATGAGTATTTTTTTTACCAGGACGGGGATGTGAGTAATTAGGTCAGGGGAATTTGGGTGACATGTAAGTCTCTATGATGCGGTTGGGCTAAAACTAAGTACCTAACACCCGTATTCACAAACGATGCTCGCTTAAGTGAAGCAGCAAATCGAACGCACAGCGATTAATAGAGCTCTGTGATTGGTTCGTGTGTGACCTTGTGCGTCACACACGAACGAACAAGCGCATTGTGAGACTTCATAGTAATGTTTTAGGTTTAGGTTTAGGTTTAAAGAACTTTATTCTCATAAGAAATTTACATTTCACTGATGTAAGTCGTACTTAATGTTTGTGAATACGGGCGTAAGTAGGTAGGTAGTATGTAGTTGTGAAAACTGGTAAGTATGTAACGTCCTATTTAAATTCTCACTACCACAGGATTTGACAACACACATTTTTAAAAAAGTAAAAAGGTATACCTTCCCGACGTTTCGACTCGGTTGCACGAGTCATGGTCGCGGGCAGACTGAATAGATGCGGCGTCGTCTGCTATCAATTCCTCATTTTTAAGTGACCCCTATGGTAACACATAACAGGAATTTTCTTTTCATAGGGGTCACTTAAAAATTAGGGGTTGATGGTGAAAACGGGCATAAATGTTCTTTTTTATGTGACTTTGAAGTGTTTAATAAAGATAATGCTGCCTAAAGATTATTCTTCTTTGTTACAAGTTTAAAATTTTACTAGCGTTGATCTTAGATTTTTTTGTCTTTAGACCAATCTAATTAATTAAGTTTGACTTTGGTCTAATATTTTAATTTTCTTTAGTAGGTACTACTGTTTTTAAAATTATAATCACGTTGATCTTTGTTTTTTGGTCTTTTGACCAATTTAATTAATTAAGTTTGGGTTTGGTAAAATATATTAATTTAAATTTCAAAACTAGAGTCTAAATTATATCAAAAACGTTTCAAAGAAACTTTGAGACATCAATTAATAATCTAATTTAGTTAGTTAAATATAATAGATTCTCTTTTGTTTTTATGATAACTTACATTACTTAGGACAAACGGTTTAGATTCATACCGTAATCTCATTCAATCTTTAGCCAAAGACTATTAAAATAACAAAACGTCTTTGTTTTACAATTAAGCAGTTTAGAGAGATTTCTAAATTAGTCTAGATAAACAAATGTTTGTTAAGATACAATTTTCTGAGTGGTTGTATGTAGCCACAGTTAGTTGTGTAAAAGTCTGAATTAAAAATTACTATAGTCTGGTCCGTGAGCACGTAGAATTTTGTCCAATGACCTCAAGCTACCCATCCTTATCGCTCGCGCGTAATTATGTTGCTATCGCGCTCACACACTCACTGCAGGTGCCAGTCGCACAGTCGCGACAGCAATATAATTACGCGTGAGCGATAAGGATGGGTAGCTCCCCTACCCGTCCCCGGACACGGCCTGAGCCGAGGTCCGAGCTTACCGTGGCGCCCTCAGGCCGCGTCCGTAGTCCCCTCGATCGGGCCCACTAGAGTGAGCCCGCCGTAGGCTGGACTTTGGTCCAACACCGCGGTGGGCAACCCTCTAGTTGGGTTCGCCACTGATCGGGCGCCTTATGCGCTCGATACGGCCCGATCGCGAACGTCGGTCTGCGACCGACGCGGACGAGCCTGGGCTCAGCCCACACTCGGCCTCGTCGGCACGCGCACCGACGATCGCCAAACGGCTAGAGTACCTTCTGTACTCGCCACTCTGCCCGGTGAAGCTGGAAAAGCTCCTCAAGCTACCAGCGCGCGTCCCTTTAAAAAAAAAAAGGATGGGTAGCTAGGGGTCATTGGACAAAATTCTACGTGCTCACGGACCGGGCTTTAGAGGTTAACTGAGTCAGTGCCAGTGGAAGCGGTATGGGAGGAGTGACATAGACATAATTACTATGACGTGACCGCATACAAATCTGAAGCACATCTGAAGTCTCGCTGACGTTTGACATCAACAAAAACCCTCCCGTGCCGCTCCAATACCACAGGTACTAACTGAGTAATGCGCTAAACCTATACAACGATTCCTCATACTCACACACACAAGTAAATTCGTCATAAACATACAAGCTTTAAGCATAAAAGTTCGACGAATTTACCCATGCTTTTATTCGTGTCGAATCGACTTTGTGGCAAATCGACCATAACCCATTCTGACCTACCTCCATCCTACGAATATCTAGACGCGCGGTAGCTCGTCAAGCTAAGTTCAAGTACCTACGATGAAGCCTAGACTGTAAACTTTTTGTATACCTATTACAAATAAATAAATAAATAATAGAACTAGCGAGCAGTACCGTGTGTACCTAATATTACACGAACCATTTGGAGCCACTTCTGTTATGAGGGGTCATAACTCAAAAACTATTTTGAGACTCATTATATTCGTATAATTATGAGAACTAGCCAAGTCAGACCTTAGGATATTATCTCACGTAAGAAGACAATGACATGATATTTTAAGTTGTACTGACCATTGAACTTGGCACCCATTTAGATCGCACTTCTTTTGTCGTTGAAGTCAATAACCTAGCCAGGCATTATCATAATATTGAACTTGGCTTTCATTTCACATTTATGTTTTTGATGGGATTATAATTACTTACTCTTAGAAATCTGTAGTCTACTGGGAGTCCAAAAAGGTTAGTTAGTTCAAGGAGTAAAATAGATTTTATGCCAAATTTACTACTTAACTAATTTTCTGATTATCCACTCTTCAAGTTTTTCACTTAAAGTTGTTCAGTTAATCTGCTACAAAAAAGTCACGATTTTTTAAACCGTAATTTCCTCGTAGTTTTAATATTGAGAAAGATTAAAACGTCTCGTATAATCTTCGGAGCACGATTTAGAGTTGGGTAAGTCATAAAGGAATTAAATACAGTAGGTAACGTAATTATGTCTTTGTCTAATGCCCGTTTTTACCATCAATACCTAATTTTGAAGTGACCCCTATGATAACACTTAACTGAAATTTAGTTTTCATAGGGGTCACTCAAAATTAGGGATTAGTGGAGGAAACGGGCATAAGCCTGTTTAAAATTAGACGTTTTTAGCGGGACATTAGACGTCCGTTTGCAGAATGCCACCCGGCATTAAGTCCGCCACTGTACATCAGTATTATGTGTAAAAGTATAAATAAATAAATAAAACTACGTTGGAACAAAAATAACAAAACTATCAGTTAGTAATGTACGATCTAATTTGAACTAAACAAAACTCTCAACAAGCAAAACCTGATATTGAATATTTAGACCAATACAGACTTGAGTCCATGCCTATGCTGATTGTCAATAAGGAACGTATATAAAATAGGTATTATGCAAAATGAACTACAACTTTTTAGTTTTTTAGGTCTCGGGTAAAGATCTGGCAGAGAAGTCACAAGAAGTAAATAAGTAGGTATCTATTAGATAGCATTAAACGTGAGATCAGTAATTATAATCTTAAAACTTTATTTAGCGTGAAAAATAAATACCTACTACTTAACTTGATATTGTGCTTAGCTGTTGTAATGAAAGTTTCAGTTTCGCTTTTTACAAGTTTATGTACCCAAAATAAAACTATCTAAAAGAAGAAATCCTTTACTAGAAGTGTCCATTACTTCGAGTACAGTTTCATATCTTGAACGCTTGACTTTGAATCCTGGTGTCAAACTTATTGGGAATTACATTCTGACATCGCCCAACTGGATCACTGGATGGACATCGGTAATAACACCGGAGATATGCGGACGGGATTAAATTCATAATAGGTATTGCTTCCATAGACTTGTGAGTAACTAGATAAGTTTTAAAGTGCAAGATCTCTATAGCTCTTGAACTGATGGCCGTTGAGGCAGAAAAGTTTTTGAGCTCTGGATATTTTCTAGAAAGGCCTTTATCTAGTGGTTGACGTGTTTTGGTTGAAACCACAGATCACATAGTAAAGTGAGATGAGACGAGGGGGCGGGGCCGGTATCGCAGTAATATATATGCCCAAAAATAGAATACATTGCACGTGATAACGATACGACGACTAAATATATGAGTTGTTTGGTTCGTTTCTTTATAAGCTTTAACCACTTCAACGCTAGCAGCTCGATCTGTCATTAGTCGCGCGTTCTGTCATTGGCCTATGATCGCGCCGGCGATGGCGATCTGTACCTCTAGTAGGAAAAACTTTCGAGTTCGTTTCGTTGCGTATTCAAAGTGTCATCGAAAAAATTTGTATGAAAAATTAAACAGCGCCCCCTATATTATAGCCGCCCTAGGGGGCGCTGTTTAATTTTTCATACAAAATTTTTCGATGACACTTTGAATACGCAACGAAACGAACTCGAAAGTTTTTCCTACTAGAGGTACTGCACGCGTTGGTGTGATTGAAACCTTAGCCTTGACTTACTTGACTTATGGTCCTATGTCCCCTAGATGGGGCAGAGGGCGTCCACAACAGTCCTCCATCGCGTTCGGTCTTGAGCTATGTGTTTGATCTCGCTCCAAGTCTTGCCGATCTTCTTCGCCTCCTCTGCCACAGTGCGCCGCCAAGTTTGCTTGGGGCGACCACGTTTGCGCTTTCCTTGGGGGTTCCAATCCAGAGCCTGCTTGGAGATGTGATCGGGATCCCTTCGGAGAGTGTGGCCAATCCAGTTCCACTAGCTAGACTAGCTTTAAGCCTTAGCCTAAAGAGTGCTAAAGACGTCTACTGCTGGACAAAGTCCTCTAAGGATTTCCACAATGACCAGTCCTGCACTGTCCGCATCCAGGTGCTTCCTGCGACCTTTACTAGATCATCGGTCTGCCTAGTGGGAGGTCTGCCTACGATGAATAAGATTTTTCTGCCCTAACGGCAAACGGTTCTACGAACTAGGTACCTCACCCACTGCCACTTAAGTCTCGCAATTTTGCGGGCTTTGTTGGTTACTTTGGTTCACTGAGCATGAACTACCTACATTGTTGAGTTATTGATTCAGCTAAGCCTGTCTAGTAGCACATAGTTCTTGATTGCAACTCATAAGGCGTGATTACAGACTGTTACGTACAGCCTAACCTAAGTACTACTTAGTAGACTCAGTAATGGTACCTAGTGGAGTATCTTGGCAAAGCTTGAACTATTACGATAGATTTTGGTTAACCCTAGACGGTGACTGAGTTGGTGTATGTGATTGGTAGTGTCAAATACCATATTGGTGACTTAAGGCCGTTTTCACCATCAATCCCTAATTTTTAAGTGACCCCTATGAAAATAAAATTCCTGTTATGTGTTACCATAGGGGCCACTTAAAAATTAGGGATTGATGGTGAAACCGGGCATTAGTGTGCGTTACACCATCTTACTATAAAAAACGTCAAAAGTCTGTCCAAATCCACACAAAAAACACCGGTTATGGTTATAATTACGGATAAAGTAAAGTGGTGTAACTCAGTGTAAAACGAATCAATAAACTAAAAGAAAAACTTTTACTGACTACTTAGCTCGACCCCTCGCTCCCCCGCTCGGGTTACCTACGTGAGTGCGACAAACGTTACATCGAATTTTGTTTCTTCGAAAACCTTTCTGCGAAGTTATTATACTGCGACGCCTTGTTATATCGATGCCTTGTTACTGCGATGTTACGTTACATCGAAAAACTTTACTGCGAACGATTTTATAGTCGTATTTTATAATTTATTTCTATTCTTATGTTATTTAATCAAGTATGTAACTGTTAAATATATGTAATAAGTAAATAAAATGTAATGTATTTATAATCTTATTTCATCTACTAGCGGTNATCGATGAAAATTCTTCAAATTTGGGGCCTGACCCATTTCTCGAAAAATTACATAGATTTAAGTTTTTAATTTTTAGTTTACACCTCTTCTTTAAAAAACAAGTGAAAGCGTGGGTAGCTTAACATTAATAGGCAAATATTTTATATCGACGGTCCCTACGTATAGTAACGTATCTGAAAACGGCCAATTTTACAGGAGAGCTGTTTGAAGGTTTAAACATGTGTTTGTGTAGCTCGCGTTCTATTTATCATACATTGATGAAATTTGGTATAATAGTTTTATATGAGGTATATTTTATAAAACATGAAGAATTATCAAAAAATAATCACAATAAGTGTATTATTTGTCATTTACTCACTTATACAACGGAAAGTTTCTAATTACAAATGACGTAAGTGGTACTTACTGACTTTTACGTTGGATTAATATGTTTGTTTAAATTATTAACTGCCACATAAGTAATTGTACACGGGAACAAAGTTCAGCTACTACTGACCGTAGCTCTCACTCTAGGCCCATAGTCCTGCTTGACGAGGCTTAACAGCGTCCCGCCTCGTTTCCCAGATAGTTGCATATTGGAGGCACTTCAATTCCTTAAGATTCTTCCTTATTTAAGGGGTCTTTTGACTGAAGAATACCTGTAGAACCGGTAAATTTTCTATGTTAATAGTGCCGGCCAGGTTTGACAGCATGGAATCGAGTCCGAAGATCCACATGGGTCTTTTTTGAGTTCGATCTTGTGGAACATTGAATACGACTGGGTACTAAATGGAACCCTTTTAAAGGGCATGGACATTTCAAGGTATCATCTGTCATGCAGATAGTTTCATAATTACAAGAATATCTTCATAACTTTCAGAGCCTCCCCTCCAACATCGAGGCGGCTTGCCTGGGCGCCACAGACGGCATTATGGTCGCCCCAGGCCAGGGACCACATATATTTAAAGGCATCCCTGACACCATCACCTGACGCCCGCATCACTGTTAAAGCTAAGGTCCAGATCAAATATCTAAGAATAAGGTCGTTCATTGTGGAAAACCTTGGGGGAGGCCTTTGTCCAGCAGTGGACGTCATTTGGCTGAAAAGAAGAAGAAGAAGAAGAAGGTCCTGTTAATCACCAGTGGCGCCAAGTAGTGAGCGCGGTGACCTTAATTGTATATAACCAGTGGCAGCTCGCACTTTTTCCAATCCGTCGCCGTGCGTATGGAAGACAGCTTGCTTTTTCGTGGCTGTTCCCTAATATGGAGGTTCGAAAACTCTATGTCGGAAGGCTATGGAGAAAGGCCGGGAGCACCCTCAAATCATGATTCTATCCCATCTAAGGCATCACCCTCGTAGGGAAGGGTAACGCTGCCCATCTTCTAAGACCTTAAAAGGTCCAGAAAGTATACAGGGCTACATCGTTGGCTTTAACGCAGCTTGAAGAACGAGGTGAAAGCTCCGCCTTAGGAGGATAGAGAGGCCATTTGACGTGAGATTCGCTAAACTGTGCTGTAGTCTAGTAGTTGATAAACCACCTCGCCGTGGCTAAGTTGGGCCACCGAACCTTATTCGCACTTGTGCTGAAGTTTAAGGTTGCTCGAGCGATCGCACCATGACTGGGCACTTATCCTTCGAGCCCTACCTGTATTGCGGTGGCTAGGAGCATACGACACACCATATTCTTACGGGATAGCATAGTCAAAGCTATTTGGACGGTAGCAAAACCTGGGTGGTAATGAATCACCTCTATCTGAGAAGACAAGGTGCCGCAAGAAACTGCGGTACGATAGCGCGACTACGAACCAAGTGCGGGTGCATTTGAATTCGCTCCAGGGAAGGTGACAGTATGATTGCCTCCTATATTCCTTCCTCGGTAATGGCCAGCGTAATAGGGGCGTGAGGCTGCACGGGAGGCATTGCATAGATAGGCCACCACCACCATCTGCTGACGGTGAGTGTGTGTATGGGAAAGCTGTGTACTTCCAGTTGCTCTCGTCCCAACTGTCGCCGTGTAGGCGGGAGAGGTCTTTTTGTCCGGAATCTCAAAGTTAGGGTATTTTTAGTGGGTATACCTAATCCTTCTGGCGGGTATGTATGCAATAATATCATGTAATCATTATCATGTAATAGTAGCTTCTAAATGCAGTTAATTGAAGCTTTTGTTTGTAAGTGTTACCTGCTTAAATTTATTTCTGAAAGCCTTATTATGCTTAATAAATAAATAAAATACATTTTATGATTGTTTTACTTGTATCTTGTATTATAAAGTAGCATAGGAGAAGAACTTGGTTGCGTTGAGTCTAATAATGATCCTAGATACTTCAGTCGTGTTGTATATCATATTTTATATTGTTTTGACTTCACTTTTATCTCCACCAAATATTGCTAAAATACAATTTCTCAGCGTAAAACACCGTTACTGGCACTAACTTATAGACATAAAACAAACTTTTCCAAAGTAAAACATTTGTAGTGGCAGTTACGGCTAGAAGATAATTTAATTTTCCGACGTAAAAATAGGTAAGTGCCACCTACTTATAATAGTAACTTTAATTTTCCCTAGTAAAACAACGCAACTACCTTATGCCTACAGTTAATTGATTAATTTGTCGTTGGTATAATGTTGAGTGAAATAAATTAAGTCAGAAACCATAATAATACCTATTTCCTTCATAAATTACGTATACATTTACTCGATCTGCGCGAATGAAAATGGCAGTTGCGGAGCTGGGCGCGCGGAGTAAGGCGTGCGGTCCAACGTAAAATTTCTTAACTCCCACTAATGCAATTTTACTGCGGAAATCGTTCTAATTTTGTAGTTGCGGGATTTGTTTTTTGACGTTTTAAGGTTCAATTTGAATAAAAACTGTATGTTTTTTTAACTGAGCCGTAACTGTAGGGTGCTCTGAAGGTTTTGCAAACAAAAACGGCAAATCACGGAACTGGTAGATACTGAATTGTACGTAGGGACCGTCGATATCATGCGATAGCCAATAAAATTATCTATTAGTAGAAGAAGAAAACAGACACAAGTTTCATACATTTTATGGGAGTAAGAAAGGAATTAATTAGAAAAATACATGATTTTTTTCACTTCTTTTTCAGTTATTTTCCAACACAAGAAAAACCAGGTCGTTAAGGTATGTTTTATTTGCATTGTATTTTTAGTATTTGAGCTATTCTACAAAACGAATGTAAATTTATTAGTCTACGTCTATTAGTTTCGACGTAATTGTTGAACAAAAATACCCCTTCCCAGCGGTTTCCATAGCGCACGCGACATGCGAAAATTCACTGCCTGAAAGAATCACACAACCTATTCCGATTACTATGGAAACCGCTGGGAAGGGGTATCTTTGTTCAACAATTACGTCAAAACTAATAGACGTAGACTAATAAATTTACATTCGTTTTGTAGAATAGCTCAAATACTAAAAATACAATGCCAATAAAACATACCTTAACGACCTGGTTTTTCTTGTGTTGGAAAATAACTCTATAACCTGCCCAGGAGTATGAAGAATAATTGTACCAAGTTTCGTTAAAATCCGTCGAGTAGTTTTTGTTTCTATAAGGAACATACAGACAGACAGACAGACAGACAGACAGACAGACAGACAGACAGACAAAAATTTTACTGATTGCATTTTTGGCATCAGTATCGATCACTAATCACCCCCTGATAGTTATTTTGAAAATATATTTAATGTACAGAATTGACCTCTCTACAGATTTATTATAAGTATAGATAATTTTGTACCGCCCACTTTATTCTATGTATGTTAGTATGTAATTTCATTTTTTTTATCTATCTGCTAAGTCAAATAAAGAAGGCTTCGCAGTAAAGTTTTTCGATGTAACGTAACATCGCAGTAACAAGGCATCGATATAACAAGGCGTCGCAGTATAATAACTTCGCAGAAAGGTTTTCGAAGAAACAAAATTCGATGTAACGTTTGTCGCTCTCACGTAGGTAACCCAAGAGCCGGGTTACACACTAATTACATAATCTTGTAAAAAATTAAAAATAAACAAAAGAAAAAGACAAAAGTGGCCAAGTATCTTGCACTGTTTCTTCTTCTTCTGCCCCGAAGCAGTGGTAGGGTTTATGCAAAAATTACCTTGTAGAATTTAAAATTAATAAGCCCATCAATCCCCAAGCGGTCGCGGAATCAATTAATTATTGATTTTTATTGTATGATTGATTTGATGCCCGTATCCTTTTTATGGGGTTTATGGTAACACGTAAGAGGAATTTTATTTTCATTGGGGTCACTTAAAAATAATAGGCATAAGTTTTGCTAGATTCTAAATTTTATAAGTATAAAGTGATCCTACTGTACTAAAGTTTCAGTAAGGGTGTAGATAATAAAAAACAAATTCCTAATCTCCTTTACAGTGTTGTAATAAAAATCCTTGGGCGATTAAGTTGTAAAAACTTGGTGTTCTACGATACGGACGATTACGTCACAACTTGTTGTGGATTTAAACACTGTTTTACATTATTTCTAAAAATATGTTTTTAATTAAAAATCTTTGTGAATACTTTTTCATAGAGGTTGCATGAGATTCATTTTTTAATCCCGCCAGGGCCTTAATAATGCTAAAGACGGAGCATTTTGTAGCTAAAGCCTGGTCCGTGAGCACGTAGAATCCCGTCCAATGACCCCAAGCTACCCATCCCTATCGCTCGCGCGTAATAATATTGCTGTCGCGACTGTGCGACGGGCGCCCGCAGTGAGTGTGCGAGCGCGACAGCAACATAATTACGCGCGAGCCATAGGGATGGGTAGCTTGGGGTCATTGGACGGGATTCTACGTGCTCACGGACCAGGCTTTAGTATAGTTAGCCAATTAACTGACGTCAAATTAGCCAATTATTGAGTGACGTCATAGGTTTATATGTATAGAAGTACACTTCACACGTCGGGCTTTGCTAGAACATCAAAAGCCTAAGCGCAGACCACCGACTTTTTGTCGGCCGATAGTTGTTGACACTTTAAATCAGAATTACACCGATTTGGTATCGGCCGATTCTTCATACAAATTAAGAATCGGGCCCAACTATCGGCCGAATAAAAGCCTGTAAAATAAAAACTTTTATGAAAGGGAGACAACTCATCCACGAATGAGATATTTTCGGATGAAATGTCACCTAAGTCTAGTCTGCGGGGAGTCTTAAAGGTATTGTATCACAACAGGCACTCTCTACTACTTTTGCAGTAAGTAAACTGTTCATTCGAGAGCACGTCAGGCAACACTTTGTTTTTACAAAATAGCACTTATCCCAACTACATAAAGACGCAATGTTTATCTTAATAGTGCTGTCTGTGCCACAATCATCAAAAAGACTTCACAATGCCCGTTCAATATTTAATTCTTGTGCGATAATGATGCACATGCAGCGCAATTAATGTACTTACCGCAACGAGGGCACAGCTCAAATTGAACAGCCCAACACCGTGAAATCTTCTATAGTTGCGACAGTTGCTATTTTGCAACAAAAATATAGTCTGATGTGCTGTCCATGTCGTTACTGGCACTTTTTTTAGCTATTTTTTTCTTGCGATGAGTTTCAATATTGGGCCTAAATGGACTATAAATTTTTATGTATTTCAAATTTCATTGCAATTTTCCGTTAAATTACAATACATTTCTTAGTATTACTTCAGGCAGTTACTCGAGAACTTAAAGCTTTATGCAAAGTGGGAGGTAAACATATTTCTAAATTTCTCGTTACTTCTAGAGAAGACAGTTCTTTCATTTCATTCTTTGCTGAATGAATGAGTAGGTACCAGGTAGAGCCACTGTAAAGTCCTGTTACTTTCTAGTGCCTAAAATAGTGATACCAACTAGTGAACGTTGTGGTGCCAATCCGTAGTCTAAATATTTATAACTCAAGGTGACTGACTGACTGACTGACATAGTGATCTATCAACGCACAGCCCAAACCACTGGACGGATCGGGCTGAAATTTGGCATGCAGGTGGATGTTATGACGTAGGCATCCGCTAAGAAATTCTTTTGCGAAACTCCACCCCTAAGGGGGTAAAATGGGATCCACGAGTACGAAGTCACGGGCGGCCGCTAGTTCTACTATGAATCTGATGTGACATCGCAACTCATCGTCATCGCCCGTGTGACATCGCTCTTATGTCCTGTCACCAACCAGTGGTGCCAACTAATTATAAAAAAGGTAGCGCTCTCTGTTCTGTTTCGGCTATGGCTCAGTAGAATTCATCAGTAGCGCTGGAGTTCAGAGGCAATTACCGCCTCGTACGCTGCGGGCCGTTGAATGGGAGTGACCGCACTCCCGCTGAATTTCAGGGCAGATCACAATTAAATAGCCATAATATGGGTAGTTGGCACTGCAAACAAATATTTTCAGCCACTTCTCAAAAGAATTCATAATTATAATAGGGATGTTTCTTGGGTAAAAAAGCAAGAGTTTGAATTAGTATGTCAGTTAACTTATCAAAAAATACTCGACACGATTTTTCACATTTTATAACTAAAGACAATTTTAAGAAATAAAGCCCACCAACCCGGGTTCGGTCCCCGCCGCCGCTCGACTATTGTGGTGAGCTCACTCGTGACACAAGCATATTTAGCTTAGTACGAGGGGCTAACGGCTAACTAATAATCTTTATTAAAAAAAAAAAAACAAAATTCAAAAGAAGAGTGTCAAGGCCGTGCCCGTGACGTCAAGGAGTGCTTAAAAGTGTAGCACTTTGAGATATCACGCGGAACTTCAATACATCATAACTTCGTATTTACTTGTTTAATTCACAATAACAAAAAATACGTGTCTAACATTTTTTGATTTCTCAACTTTTAAAAAATATAACCCTCCTTCTAGCGCAGTCGGTTAAAAACCACTTCATTAGCAAGCCCTGAATTTATTTCTTAAAAATTGTTGAATAAATAAAATTTTGTACTGGCTTTAAAAGCTGCTATAAACATTTACCTAGTTAGTTAATTAAGTTAGCAGAAATTACTATAATTCAGCTAAATTTAACGTTAGATGTTTTGTTTAAAAAATTATTCCTCTTATCCAAGTCTATGGAAGTATATAACGTGAATAAATTGGTATCAAATATCTCATTGAGAGCAATATTCCCTGTACGTTATTAATCAATCAATATAATAAATGTGTATAGTAAGCCTTAATTGAAAAGATGGCCAAAAGATTATTAAATTCCCAAACTGTAGCAAGAGAAAAGGTTTGCATTCCTGTAATTTAATTGCTTACCAATTTTTGTAGGACCTTTTTAGGGTTCCGTAGCCAAATGGCAAAAAACTGTCTGTCTGTCCGTCCCTATGTCACAGCCACAAAACTATAAGAGCTTTATGCTGTTGAAACTTGGTAAGTTCATGTATTTTGTGAACCGCATTAAGATGTTTGTATAATAAGTAATTTAGAAAAACTTTCCTCATGAACACCTAAGAGGTATTAAATTGAAATTCATATCAAATACTCAGGTCTAAAACGAACGAACGAACGAACTAAGGTCTAAAGTACCTTTATGCTGTAACAAAATCAAAGTTATATACTTACAGGTTTGTACGGAACCCTCGCACTTGGCCGGTTTTTTCAAAAATTTAATTCAACGATAAAGTTTTTAACTTTATTTAATTTGCCTATACGTGTATACGTGTGTGATTTTAGTGCATGAAAACGGAAAGTTATAATAATATAAGTTAAATTACCTACTCAACCCCAATCATATTTGTGCTGTATAATTACCCTAGGAAAACAAGGAAAATTTTCCGCAAAGTACACGTGTTAAAGCCGCATTTCCATCAAAGGTGTGAGAGAAATTGTGCTCTGAGGGAAGCAGTGATAATATCAATCACTTACGCACGTATTCACAAACGATGCTTGCTTAAGTAAAGCATTAAATCTTACGCATAACGTTGAATAGAGCTCTGTGATTGGTTCTTGTGTCACCCTGTGTGTCTACGCACACTGTGACTAAACAAATAAAATGATAATAATAATATAATAATTAACTAAAACTTAGAACTGCATTTTTAAGTAAAGCCAAACATCTTACAAATTACTATAAAAAATTTCCTTAGTGACGAAGTTGCATAAGTGACGATATTGTACCGTATGTGCGATTAACAATAAATTAATAAAAAAAATAAGTGAGTTTTCATGTTCAACTGAATTTTTCCATTACTTATTCTGAACACCTTCCCTTTTTTATTGGCATGTCCTAATACAAGTACGAAAATCTTTGTACTTTATGAAGCATGGTAAAATGGTGACATGTTGCAGAAGTATCATCAAGAATCATAATACCTATTCTTGTACCATAATCCTGTTAAAGTTGGTATAGCTTAGCCATTGGTAGTGGAACCAAAGCTTAACCAGGCCTTCGTCTGTGTCTGACAGAGGACGTGGGCTAATTATAAGAGTAATTAGAGAGATTCGGGCGTTGATAGATTGATTAGGTACTTAGTTGTGGCGTAGTCGGCTTAAATGCTCTTGTACTTTACTTTAGTACAACGAGAAAAAGCCTTTGAGTGAAATTGGAGGCTTAAAATAAAGTTTACCGCTAAAATAAATTTTAAATCTAGCTAAATTTCAACCTTCATTGGTTGGGGTTTTATTAGTCAAAGCTATAGATCATGCAGCATTTTAGATTCACCTATCATGCTATGTTACAGTCGCATCGTTAGGGCAAAAAAATAAAACAAAAAATATCAATAGAACTTACCTATCTACTACCTACCAATCTATAGGTATTATATTGAACTAGCGGCCGCCCGCGACTTCGTACGCGTGGATCCCGTTTTACCCCCTTAGGGTAGTTTCGTAAAATCCTTTCTTAGCGGATGCCTACGTCATAACATTTACCTGCATGCCAAATTTCAGCACGATCCGTCCAGTCGTTTGGGCTGTGCGTTGATAGATCAGTCAGTCAGACACCTTTGAGTTATTTAGATTAATAAAATATTTTCGACGTTAGACGATTTGCATAGAGTAAAACAAACCTAACTTTCGATATACGGCAAACGTAAAAAGCACATAAATTTTTACATACCGAAATTTTCATATTCAATGCGACCTATTCGAACGAGTGACCCTCACTCGTATTTGAATTTTATCGATAGGAAGCGTTAAATGTGGAATTCATGGCGATAGTGGTTATATTTGACTGCGGTTATATTTGAAATGTTGGAATAGGACCAAATATAACTCAAAATACGCGCTAGTTGTGTTTGTAAGTGGAGCGTATCTAACTTGATGTTGAAATATTAAAACTAGTATTAGAATGGAACATCATAAAGTAAATCACTATTTATGTATAGTATAAAACAAAATCGCTTTCCGCTGTCTGTCCCTATGTATGCTTAGATGTTTAAAACTACGGATTTTGATACATCTTTTTTATTAGATACAGTGATACAAGAGAAATATACTTAGCACCCGTGTGAAGCCGGGGCGGGTCTTTAGTAGGTAATATAAAGGGTAACAGAGACGTATAGCACGCAGAACTGACGGCTGGTACGGCAGCAAGGTTCTGGAGTGGCCACGTACCGGCAAGCGCAGCGTAGGACGTCCACCCACAAGATGTGACGACCTCATAAAGGTAGCAGGAAGGCGCTGGATGCAGGCCGCTACCAACCGGCCAGCAGTGGACGTCTTGTGGCTAATAAATGATGATAATGATAATGACTGATGAGTGACTGACATAGTCCGCAGAATCGCTAAAATCAAGGCAGTGGGCGGCAGTGGGCGGGGCACACAGCTCGTAGAGCTGATGGCCGCTGGGGCAGAAAAGTTCTCGAGTGGCGACCACGAGCCGGAAGACGTACTTAGTGTGGGCAGGTGGACCGACGATCTGGTGAAGGTCGCGGGAGGTGCCTGGATGCGGGCGGCGCAGGACCGGTGTTTGTGAAAAACCTTGGGGGAGGCCCTTGTCCAGCAGTGGACGTCTTTCGGCTGGAACTAACGAACGAATGATGATGAATAGACTAGGGTCACCAAATATCATTGTGTCCTTTACAAAACGACCCCAGCATAACCCGTGACCCCCAACGAAGGCCACGATGTTACATTATTTACTTTAAACTACTCTAACTACTAAACTTACTTGTACTTGTATCATTTGGCTAACAAGGAAACCTCTTACTCAGTAATTAATTTCATAATTATATAACAGGGGCAAATAATTCAAAGGCGTTTTTATAACCTGAAATAGTGGCTGAAAGAAACGCGTCCCCTAGGCCAGGGTTTCCCAAACTATGAGTCGCGAGCGAACATTGAGTGAGCCCTTCCTGAAGAACGACACACCACCCTACCGATCCGATCCGCTGGGCAGCGGGCGAAATTTCCTATAGGTGGGTCCCGAGTTTGGGAACTTTTATTAGATGAGTCGTAGCCCAGACAACTTTGGGAACCACTGCCCTAGGCAGTATTTCCGGGACGCGATTCATTTTCTTGGGTACCTTGGGGTGGTTTTGAATAACTGGAACACCTTCAGGGTAATTTGAAATGGTATTATTTTCCCTGTTACATGGTTAGAACAATAGAAACAAACATTAATTTACTTGTTTTCTTGCTATTGTTAAAATCAGTGAGTAGGTTACTTACGAAACATTGTACATTTTATGTAGTTAAAAAAGGTATCATTTTTGTAATGTTTGTACTTTTTACATTAATGAAAAGTAAATTAGATTTATTAAGTAACAATATACAAGTATGTTATTTTTCCCTACCATTTCATGCGAAACCTTGTTGGAAATGTGTAAATTATTAATTATCATAATTATTTCAGCTACAGGATGTACACTGCTGAACATAGGCCTCCTCCAATGATTTTCAGATTGATTGGTAGCGGCCCGCATCCAGTGCCTTCCTGCTACATGATTACCGTCATGTCGTTGGACCACCTTGAGGGTGACTAAGTATTATACTGTAGGTAAATGATTCTGACGCCCGTATTCACAAACGATGCTTGCACAGTGAAGCAGAAAATCTAACGCACAGCGTTGAATAGAGCTCTGTGATTGGCTCGTGTGTCATCCTGTGCGTCCACGGGTACTGTGAGACCTTATAGTAATGTTTGTGAATACGAGCTTGACTGTATAATAACGCAATGATTCTGTTTGTCCAATTCCGCAAACCAAACAACGTCACGTGACCAGAAAACTATATTAATTAATCTAAAAGCTGAAACCCAGCGCATTACCAAATAGCCCGGAACTGTTTCTTTCCTGTACGTTTGTCACAACTTACAATATACGTCCATATTCCTTGTAAGATACGTCGGAGAATTGGTCGACAATTGTGTCGGTGATAGAAAACGACGAATGGCGGTCCAAATGACACAATATAGCTGGACTTAGTAGTCCCGTTTACTTTAAAACATCGGGTCCAGTATTTTGTTTGTCTTCACTTTTTAAATCGGGGTCGCACTGGCTGACTCGTCATCCGAGGAAAGCGGGTTCGAGACGAAGAACGAGGTTAATTCTATCTTTATTTTATAATTATCGAAACGTTTAATAATGACATTTCCACCAAACTCAATGTGTACATTAATTTCTTTTGAAACTATTAAGATCGTCGTTCTATCTCCTTCCTAAAGTTGCTGTGCCCTAACTGGGTCCACATTGTATAACTGCCTAAATTGTAAGACCTAATGTGAATGCTAATGTGGTTATGCAATAAACGATTGAGTATTGAGTATTGAGACCCGGCGCCGCTCGACTATAATTCTTGTGGTGAGCGTGAGCCTACTTATAACACAAGCATAATTTAGCTTAGTGCGAGGGGCTTACGTGAGTATTTGGTACTTTGGGCTATTTATTCTTTACAAAAAAACATGTTTAACAGAAAGCTAAGCTTTCTCCAGTAATCAGTCTGGTGTCAATTTTTATGACAAGTCGCTTGTACTGCTGCGCCAAATCCTGTTTTCTCTTCAATGTTATCTGACAGATGTTCTACAAGCTATACACTGAAATCTGACATTGTAATAATAGACGTGACTTAGCAACAAAACTGCTTAGCCTTAGGATTTCCCGTACATACTCGTAATGCCATTAACAACTTTACACTACAACTCTACAAAATCTCGTCGTACGAGAAACATTTCTGCATAGTAGTATCACGAGGACGTCCACCTACAAGGTGGACCGACGACATCGTAAAGGTAGCAGGGAAGCGCTGGACGCAGGCCGCTACCAATCGATCAACATGGAAAGCATTGGGGGAGGCCTATGTTCAGCAGTGGACGTCCTATAGCTGAAATGATGATGATGATGATGATGAGTATCATGAGATGCTAGGACATCTTTTTGTTCCCCAGTCGATGAAGCACCTGATGTCGTGCCCTGAGTGCCCGAGCAACTGCACGCAGGAGGATTTAATGAATGCCGCTGACAACGCCACTCACTGTGTAAGTTTGTTGTCGACACGATAAGAAGAAGGACATTTTTTTCTAACAAAGTTAGTAAAACTGAACAATGACGCTATGCAGAAATCAATCTAAATCCAAGGTATTACTGCATACTTTTATCCTACAACCATAATGCTTGCTTCGCGTGACACAGAAGGTTGCGTCACAACACTGTATTATGTCAACTTTACTTTCAGTAATATCCCGGATTCCCGGTACTGTCCTTGAGTTTGCTACCAACTGATCGCTGACAAATTATGTGTTCCGGTGGGGTGAACGATTTTGTCTTATTCACAAATCAAACATTAACGGCCTTATTACAATAAGACACGCGCGTATTCACAAATATTACTATGAGGTCTCACAGTGCGCGTGGACGCACAGGGTCACACACGAACTAATCTCAGAGCTCTATTCAACGATGTGCGTTCGAGTTGATGCTTCACTTATGCAAGCATCGTTTGTGAATACGGGCGTTAGACTCTGGTTGAACTCTGGTTTAAATTGATATATTGATATTTAGTATGGAAATGTCATTTTAAACCAGTGTTCGTAAACAACAATAATGTGTGTTCACATGCCAGTTAAGTTTTGCGGGATCCTGCATTACGGAATCCCGAAAAACTGGATTGGTGGGTACAATCCCTTATTTTGACACATCAAACATGAAAGGTCAATGTTTGACTCTTAATGTGTGTTCACAAGAAAATCAAACTCCAAAATTAATTATAGAATAGTGACTGAGTTTCTTGCGCTGCTTCTTCTCAGCACTGGCCCATTTATTGTCCCGAAGTAGTGGTAGGGTTAATATTGGGACGTGAAAAAGTGCTTTTTAAAAGCCTATTTGCAAAAATACATGAGTTTTATGAGATTTTTTTATTTTCTTACCGCCTACATTTAGTTAAATCCAGGTGTATTTAATGTTGGAAAATATTTATTTTACAATCATCGGCAGCATTTTTTATTAAATTTGTGATTTGTCACTGTAAGTTTTCTTCTCATTCATAAGAAGAAAGAAAAAAATGTGTTTTTTATCTAAACGTTACGTAGTGTGGGCAGTTTTTCTTGTTTCCACGAGCGATTTTGGTCTGCATTTTGCTTCAATATCAAACCTATTATTTCCTATTTATTTTTTAAACTGTGTCTAATACGATGGGGTTAACAGGAGTGCGTTACCAGCACTGAAA
This sequence comes from Ostrinia furnacalis, assembly GCF_004193835.3. NCBI lineage: Eukaryota > Metazoa > Arthropoda > Insecta > Lepidoptera > Crambidae > Ostrinia > Ostrinia furnacalis. The sequence continues at coordinate 21,730 of NW_021132158.1, read as the reverse complement.
TCGCTGTTTCTCGTGAACGGCTATGGTAAGATAGAAGTTTGTTTTTTACGCAAATTACCGTTTATCTTTATGGTTAGAATTAATAAGGTTTGCTAGTTTTGTTGGTTATTTGTATCGAACTAGTATTTTGACGTCAAAGCCAAAAATATCTAGGTTATCAAAAACTGTGGTATGGCAGTTTCGCTGTTGTCATAAAATATGCGCATAAGGTGAAAAATTTAGGCTGAGTTGCATCAACTTACTTTAACCGTAACTATGACAATAGCCGGTGATTTGAATGGAGTTTGACGGATTTGACGTTTGTCAAAGTTAAAGTAAGATGGTGCAACTCAGCCTTACGCCCGTATTCACTTACATTACTATGATGTCTCACAGTGCGCACACGAATCTCACAGATCTATTCAAAGCTGCGCGTTCTATTTGCTGCTTCACTTAAGCAAGCATCTTTTGTGAATACGAGCGTTAGTCACTGTTCATTTCTTTCTTTTATACAATAGTTCTTGTGGTAACGAAACAGCCAAGCCTCATATTTCCTGAGCACTGCCTAAATGCATAGGTACTGGTTTGAGTACACCACATGACGCAAAAATAATAAGTTTAGTTCCCATTTTTTTGGGCTGATTAAATATCTTACAAATCGCAATTTGCGTTTTGTCCTAATTTCCAGTGCCTTTATGATAAAATATTATGTAATAATCGAAGTTGGTATTCACTTCGTTAATATTGGATCTATGATTTATGATCATCCCATTAAACGCTTCATCGTAAAAATGACGCGAAAACTTAACGTGGGGCAATTTTAAAAGTTTACCTTCTCTAGTGGACAATTAATCATTTACTTCGCCCTTAGGCTGTGGTTTTATTGTGGTCAAGCGGGTAGGAGAAAAAAAAAAGGAAATAGATACAAACTTGCTTTTGCCTGTGACTTTGTCTGCCTGAATTTCGTCTGTCACAGAAAAACGGTTCTTGATTCCATGTTTCCAAAAACCGGGATAAAAACTATCCCTTTTTGGCTGGGTCTTAAGCTATATCCATTACTAATTTCATCTAAACGGGATTTAAGAAAAAGTCTGAGATAAACAGAGTACCTATAATAATTCAGTAGAGAGCTAATGTAAATGTTAGGCTGAATAAAGTAACAGAAATATAATGCAGACAATACGTAATAACGCTCACTAAGAATTCGTCGTAGGGAGTAGTCGCCGATCATCCACGACCGCCCGCGAACAAACATTGCTCGCGAACCTAAGTTCGCGCATGCTCGCCGCTTCATCCCTCCCCCTTTAAGCCACTCTAAAGTCGTCTGAACCGTCTGATGTCGGAGCGTAGACTCTACTCACCTTCACTTTAATGATGATTTCCTCACAAAAATAGAAAAATAAGCTAGTTTCCTCTGATGCAACATACCCCCACCCTTACATTCCAGCAACAGCTCTATTAGTCGTCCGCTTCCACCGTACTAATGTCCTTTCTGAAACTTTAACTTGTCTTTGTCCAGATCGGCCGTTTGTTTAACGTTCATAAAAGTTACGGTGGATGTCAATTTGAGTGGCTTTCTTATTGATGGAGATGGAATTATTCTAGTTGATGTAATATATCGTAATTTGAGCAAGTGTAATAAAACTTAGAGGAAAAGACAAACCAAGTGCTATAAGAAACCTATAAAATTCAAAGAGGTTTTCCTTAAAATATCATGATGATTTTTTATGAACCTAAAACCCATAAAACTTTTTTGCTAATAGACTTTTAAAAAACATATGATGATGATGAATTGGACCATAAATGAGCCAGTGCTGAAAAGAAGCAGCGCAAGAAACTCAGTCACTTGTGCTATAACATACATATGCGGAGGCATTTTGAGGAAATCATTGGGGGAGCCCTATGATTTCCAGATTGACCGATTGGTAGCAGCCTGCATCCATTGACTACCCGCTTTGTGAAGTTTTTATGAGGTCGTCTGTCCACCTTCTACGAGTATATTCTGCGTCGCATAGTCACGTAAACAATATACTATGTTACTAAATTATTCGCGCATATAGAGTTTCATCTGGCAAAATAATGATGTGAAAATTGATAAATTTCATTGTCCATTTTTTAAAAAAGCTCTTTGTATTGTGAAATAGAATGAATCCAGTTAAATAAAGGTCAGCTTCAGTTATCAGCGAAAAAAACTATTTGTGAAAAAGAGAAAATAAAGTTAGAAATACGAATAGGTACGTGTAATCTTATTGAAGTTTCAATTTGTATTTTGATATATTCGAATACACTTTTTATATAAAAATTGAGGATAACGTTTGACTTATTATTTCAAATAAAGACACGATAATTTCTTAAAATTAGCAAATTAAATATTTCAATGCCAATATTCATTCCAGTTGTCTCAAAAAGAAACTCTGTTATTTGTTAAAGCTTGCCTTTTGCCCGAGTAAATACGCCTTAAAGCGAAATTACATTCAGAAGGTCCAGTAAAATACAATATTATTTAAAACTTTGAAACGATAACTGTATAAGTATAGTCATCGTCAAATAGTCAGTAACACCCAAAGTAGCCAAAAATTTACAAATACAATCTATTCAAATTATAAAGACGTGTTGCGAACTTATGGCTACTTTGGGTGTCACGCATTATTTGACGCAAACTGTACCTGGATACTGGATATTTATTGCTAGACTTGGTTGAGTTGAACCACCTAACTTTGACCATAACGATAACCGGTGATTTTTGTATGGAGTTTGACAGATTTTTGACGTTTGTCAATGTTAAAGTAAAATGGTGCAACCCAGCCTTAAAATTTAATTTTAAGATTGTTAAAAAGTCATTTACCTATATTTTACAAATAAATGATTTAATTGATTGAAAGCCATAGATTTTCTGTTCTCAAAGAAAACTACTCAAAATCAATACCCTGTATAAGTGAGGCTACTTCATCTCCATCCAGTAGTAACGGGTTGCTTTCACACGAATAAACACAGGATCAGTGTAAACTCCACTCATTGTTCAGTGACAAATGGTCACAAATTTGAGCTCTAACTGTAGTAAAATACGGTTTAAAATAACGTCATAACAGTTAACTGTGTAACGTTTATTTTAAGTGTTCTTTGTAAAATTCCGATATGTCGGTAAAAGCGGTTTTGTACCCATTGCTACTGAATTCGAGCGGAAATTCATCGTATAGAGATAACAGGGCAGTTATAGATATGTATTAATATTACAAATGCGATTATAGCCACGTCTGTCTGTTAGGTAACTTATTTTTTTTAACTTGGTATTTTAGTCTGTTAGGTAATTTTGTTTATTTAATCTTTAACTTGTGCAACGTGGAAGTCATTGGGGTCTATGTTGCACACTCGGCATGGGGCACACTGAAAACCAGCGTCGTGGCCTTACTCACCGTGGGCCACGGCATATGCTGAATGGGGTCCCATTGCGTTGGGCATCGCTCTGCGACAGGGTGGCACTGCTCAGTTTACTTTCTCTTCCATTGTATGTTTTATGTGTTACCTCTGTCTTGTTTATTTCTTTTTACTTACTTATTTTGTCTTTTGTGATGTCCATTGCAATGTCTTTCTATGTTCAGCAGTGGACGTCCTGTGGCTGAAATGATGATGATGATAAATGTCACTTAATGAGTCCATAAGAGTACGGGGTAGGTACTTACCCACGGCAATGCACTTTTGCAGGATCCTACATTACTGGGTCCCGCAAAACGGTATTTGTGTTTTCACACGACAGTATCCCGTTTTTGCAGGAAAAAATGTATGCAGGAATTCCAGTTCCTGCAATCACACATTCGTTGCAGTTTTTGCAGTGGACTGCTGGACGACCGTCTCTAATTTACCAGAGGCAAATGGAAGACTTGGTCTACACTCCCCACGCTGGTCAGACGGGTTGGAAAGGCCTGAGCATGTAAACAAAACCTTAGCAACATTTATAGAAGAGGCTGACAGAGGTGACTGAGTTTCTTCCGCCACTTCTTCTCAGCACCAGCCCATATATTGTCCCGAAGTGTTGGTAGGGCAAGCTAAGCTATATTTGGGACGTATATAAGTGCCCAGGAAAGGGCCTATGTACTGAATAAACTACAGTAGAACGCCGATTATCCGAATTAATTGGGACCGGGGTCGATTCGGATAATCGAAAATTCGGATAATCGGACATAGACTGGTAATAGGGAAAAACCAACTGTCACACATAGAATAAACTTTAATTAGTTTAACAAACAGATATATTTCCTACTTGGCGTTATTGTAGAACTGCTACAATAACGCTCAGTTGAAATATATCCCAATTCCAACAAAAAAATAAAAAATTACCTGGTTTTAATATTTTATATTACGCTTAGGACCGATTCGGATAATTGGCGATTCGGTTAATCGGCGTTCGGATAATCGGCGTTCTACTGTATTTCATTTCAATTCAGAACCCTTATCACCAACCAACAGAAAGACGCGTATGCGAAGCCTTAAGTATGTCCCGACTGGTGTAGATTCAATTTCCAGTGCTGATATAATAATCTCAAACTACCCACGCAAACGGATCCCATATTAATAACGCAGTATCAGCCGTGTAAATACGTTCCAAGGGTCACCTGTTCAATGGGGCACTTTCCATGTAAAAATGACTTCTTTTGTGGACGCCAACAATGCATGATTTATCGCTAGCCAACTTTGTTGCCATGACCCCAGACGTATTAAATAGGCCAATGAAGATTATGGGAACAGATGCGACACACCTTTGAATTTAAGTTCAATAAATCAAATTGCCTAAGGTGGGATTCGAACCTACGTCCCTTCGCTTACCAGGCGACTACTCTGGGGGCGGGCGTAGTGTGAGTTTACGTCAAACGCATTCGATATCAACTGTGTTCAAATTATATGAAGATTTTAGTTCTTGAAAGTCTCCGCTAGGGGCGCTGTACATTGTACAATCCGTAATACATTTAAATGTCACTTTTTTACGACTCCCATCTTATGATTTTTTTTTCAAGTTATCAGAAATTTTTTAGAGATGCTAAAAATCTTTCAACTTATCTTACAGTAGGTATTATCTTAAAAACAGGTTTTTGGACATCATTAACTCATTCAGTCTCCAAAGCAGAAGCACGAGCCTCTAAATTACTAGAGGCAATCTTCTTAAGAGGATCTTGACCATACCTGTATTATTATTTAAAAAATAAAGACCAACTCATTGAATATCAATTATGAAAAGCCGCCAATTCAATTCCAGCCCAGTTTCAATACCAATTCAAATACCACCAAACTTCGTCTGAACGAAGGATTTAGTTGAACCATTTGAAATGGTCGAGAACTGAACGTATTAGGTCAAGACAAACATATCTGCTTTAGTGGTATTAGAGAGATTATAGGCAGAGAAGATAACACAGTTCATTTCCAATTAATATTTTATGGTACTATTCCCACCTCTCGTTCCCACCGCTGCAACTCCTGTGTAGCCAGGATCTACAGCTTGACCGCGAATAAAAACCCAACCAGTGATGGTGAAGTTTGTCCCGAGGGAAAGTTAAACTGTCATTGGACCCGCAACGAAATTAATCAGAAGAATATAGGAGGAGTTCGAAGTTAAGGTTCGACTTCTCTCTACAGCAAAAGGGACATAATTTTGTGTCCAAAATTTGTGTAATATTTGGGAATTATGTGACTCCTAGGTTACAATTAAATATACAACCTACTAGCTTTCCGCCCGCGGCTTCGCCCGCGTGGAATTTTCTGTCACAGAAAACCTTTATCGCGCGCGTCCCTGTTTCAAAAACCGGGATAAAAACTATCGTATGTCCTTTCCCGGGACTCAAACTCTATGCCAAATTTCATCAAAATCGGTTCAGTGGTTTAGGCGTGAAAGCAAGACAGACAGACAGAGTTACTTTCGCATTTACCTATAATATTAGTTTAGACTTGTATAATTTAATTTCTACGCTTTGAGACAAAAAACCTGGAAGACTGTTCTCAGCTGATTACTAAGATCCTGCAAAAAACGGGATATCTGCGTGGGAAGAGCTTTTACTGGCTTTTATGTTTGAGCTTTAAATATGAGGAGCTTAAACAGAGAGATTAAACATGGATTATGTCAGAAGGACGATAACTGCGGACTTTTGAAGGCTATTAATATGTGGCCTCATTACATATTCGCTCGTGGCCAAACATTACAGTTAATAATGTCAGGTTTTGAGACCAAAATTACATTTTTTTTTTTTCAATATTGGACACAGCTATATTTTTAGATTTATTTTGGCTTAGTGGGAGTCTGCTCACCTTACGTCTTCTGGTTCCGGCCCGTGGTCGCCACTCGAGAATTTTTCCGCCCCAACGGCCATCGTCTCTACAAGCTATGAAGCTATGTGCCCCGCACACTGAAATATGTACTAGGTTTTTTTGAATCGCAGATGTTCTTTTGTGACGTTTTAATAGAACTGTCTCTATATTAGCCTAAGCTGTGCGTACTTGTTATTGTCATACATACACACCAAGGTTACTTTAAGAAAGGTTGTTATGTCATGTAGTCATGTTGTTGCTAGACCTGTACCAAGGTAGCTACCAAAATAAACAAAATAAATTCAATTTAAAATGTATTATAATGCATTTTATAAGAAAAAGGAAAAAAATCAAATTAACACACGATTTGTCACAACTTTTTTGTCAATGAAACACTGGAGTAGTTAAAGTACTATCATAATTTTTCTAACAATAAAACTTTTATCTTTGTGTCACCAAGACACATCGTTATAGGTCAGTAGTTTTTAACAGGCCTACGGCAGACAATAGGCACAGTGTCAATTTAAACGACAGCGCTGACCCTTCTGTCATCTTTTTACTCTTTGCCTATTGGCAAATCACAAGTTCCGCAAGTTCACGGGGCATTGTCATGGTGTTGCTGTTGGTTTATAAGTCGGTGATTATTAATTTTGAGTCATTAGCCACCTGAATAAAGTGTCTTGCATTAATAACACGTTCAAAATAGACTAGGATTACGAACTACAACCCGATGCGCAGTTAGTACCTGGCGGCCGTGACGTCACATCGACGCTTTGGTACGAACGGGGCGAATGCGGAGAGATATGTTGTGAAGAGAGTCGCATTCCAGCGAAGTGCGCAGTTAACTCTACCTGGTTGTATGTTATTTTGATTTTTAGTTGCGGGTCCAATGAGTTTAACTTTCCCCCGGTCCCCGGCTTCACTGGTTAGGTTTTTATTGGCGGTCAAGCTTTAGATCCTGGCTACACAGGAGTTGCAGCGGTGGGAACAAGGATGCGTGGTCAGTTCAGTCTGCACATATTTGATGTACTCGAATTTGGTTATTCTTACCGTTAGATAATTCCTGGCAATTAGTGGTGACTGAGTTTGTTCCGGCGTTTCTTCTCAGCACTGTATATGTTTGTCTCAAAGCGCTGATAGGGCCCAAAAGATAAGGAGACATGTAAAGTGCCCCATAAGGGCTACCTTTTCTTTTTTTATTATTTATATAATAATATTTTGACGTTCATAAATCCAATTGTGGTCTAAACTGAATACTTTTGATTTTGATTTTTTTATTTTTGATGTGGGAATAGCACTGTGGGACTAAGCCTAGGCGCAGACCACCGACTTTTAATTGGCCAATAGTTGGGTCGGGCAGATAATCAGTATTTACGGACATGTATGAAAGTGCGCACATTACACCGATTTGGTATCAGCCGATTCTTCATACAAATTGGAATCGGGCCCAACTATCGGCCAACTAAAAGTCGATGGTCTGCGCCTAGGCTAAAAACTCACTAGGAAATAAACAAAATTAGCTTACTTACTACATATCAATTTTGAGTTATGAGAAGAAGTGATTACGTTTATCAACGATAGCAGCCCGACGCGAAGTACCGTATTTGTGGTTTCAAGCCCCAGAAGTAGGAGAATTGACTATGAGAAGGGACATGGATCAGAGAAATTTGTAGGGAGTCAAGCAAAGCGCCCGGGGAAAGAGCCCAGAGCAAGTACCCGCGCGCTCTCCCGAGATTCGGTTCGTACGCCGTGAGGCAGGAAGAACCATGGGTGGTGGTGGGTTAATATCAATTTTGAGACTAATATAGTGCCAGAGGTTTCATATTTATTCTCAGTAAGGAATCCAATATTCCTTAATTTTGATACAATAAAATAATCCCCATCCAATATTGTTTGTATAACTTCTTCCATGAAGCGTCTAATTAATCTTTAGAATTAACTCGGAAAGCAATTTTGTCGAAATTCGCAACCATGTACAGTCACATCAGGCTATAAATTTTAGTTGCAAAATAATCTCTAATACAACGACATAAGATCCTACAGTATTTAGCCTAATCTGCCATCGTTTTTTCACTGAATAGCTGTTAAAGACCAAAGAACTAAAGGTACGTTTCTTTACAAAACATACCGTGTATGAAAACCTGAGCTTCGACTGATGAAAAAGCTTTTGCTTTACCACAGCATGCAAGGTTTTATTACGAGTATGTTCAATAGATATTCGTTAAACAGCTTACTTTGTTTTAATCGTAAAAAGAAGTACCTACATACGTTGTAGGTACATTGTGTTATCTTACATGGACATCCACTGCTGAACATAGGCCTCCCTCAATGACTTCCACATCGCCCGGTTGGTAGCGGCATGCGTCCAGCGCCTGCCTACCTTTACGTTGTCGTCGGTCCACCTTGTGGGTGGACGTCCTAAGCTGCGTTTTCCGATACGCGGTTTGTTTATTTATTAAAATATTTTTTCTACACTGTTGCGATGATATTCAAGGTAAAAGAGTTATTTTAATTCTTTACAGTGATGAAATATAGCTAAACTTGTCTCTATAATTATTTAATTAAAACGTGTAAAGCGTGTATGGTTTTTATTGAGTCTTGTAGAAATGTTATTCGAAAATTGTTTAAAACTTTGAAGACCGTATTTTGTAAAATGTTCAGTCTTATTTTGTCTGAACTTTTCAGGTTACAAGGTTTTCTTTTTAGCGCTTAGATCGTTAAATATTTTAGTACCTAAATAATTGTTCTTGCATAATGTACAATTTCTTTAGAAGTAGTAGATAAGTAGTAGATAACAAAGAAAAAGTAAATTGTTGATGATAATGTCTCACCTGAAAACACAGCAAATTTTCCTATATCCTATAGATTAGGTGTGCCTTCGACTTCCAACGAGTGCAAATATGTAGTTTGGATTTTTTCCCGTTTTCGCAACATTGTTGCTTCTATTGGTCGTATCGTGATTACTTATATAGTCTAAAGCTTTTTTTTATGTGATTTTCTTCGATAAATGGGCTATCCAGCACAATTTTTTTTTCAAATCGGACTAGTACTTCCTGACATAACGCGTTCAATAAAACAAACAAAGTCTTCAGCTTTATAGTATAAATTTTTCACGCGCACGAAGTCGTGGACGCAGCTAGTGGAGATTAGTATTAAGTATTGTATAAATAAGTATTGTTTTAGATTACAAGCTTATGAATTTACTAGGGCTGAGTTCACTACTTCACTTTAACCGTAACTATAACCATAAGCGGTGTTTTAAGTATGGAATTTGACAGACTTTTGACGTTTGTATAACAAAACTTAAAGTAAGATGGTTCAACCCTGCCTAAATGTATCTTGTACAATCGATAACATCAAGCTAAGCATTATGGCATCTAAAGCACTTGTAACAGCTGCTATCTTCCAACAAAATTGTAGGCTGAACATTCATTAATATACCCTTCACAGTCTGGTTGAAAAACAAGTGCTTAGGGCAACCATAATGTGTGTTTCTCACCGACATAACGATCACGGTCTTCATTACAGCTGTTATTTACCGCATTTACTCGTATACAGGGTGGAAACGATAAGTATCTCACTCGATTTTTTCTAATCTATAGTAAGATATCGAAAAACTGGTTACTGATCCTAACAACAGAACTGACGGCCGATGGGGCAGCAAGGTTCTGGAGTGGAGGCCGCGTACCGGATAACGCAGCGTGGGACATCCACCCACAAGGTGGACCGACGACATCATAAAGGTAGCAGGAAGGCGCTGGACGCAGGCCGCTACCACACCGCTACCAACCGGGCATCATGGAAAGCATTGGGGGAGGCCTATGTTCAGCAGTGGACGTCCTATGGCTGAGATGATGATGATGATGATCCTAACAAGGTGGACAACATGCGGGGTCCCCGAAACACCTACGAATACGAATGCGACGCGCTAGCTTAGAACTAGAATGGGTCTCCTAAGGTCGGCTTATCCGACAATAGAAGAATATAGGTCCCTCTCACCCAAGCACTTGATTCACTATATGGATAGGATCTTTGCGGATGAGAGGGAATAAAGGAATAGCGTGATCGAATCGGAAAGGAGGAGATCCGTAGGAGAACCAAAGTAACCGACATAGCTCGCAGAATTGCTAAAATCAAGTGGCAGTGGGCGGGGCACATAGCTCGTAGAGACGATGGCCGTTGGGGCAGAAAAGTTCTCGAGTGGCGACCACGGGCTGGAAGACGTAGCGTGGGCAGGCCTCCTACTAGGTGGACCGACAATCTGGTAAAGGTCGCGGGAAGAGCCTGGATGCGGGCAGCGCAGGACCGTTCATTGTGGAAAACCTTGGGGAGGCCTTTGTCCAGCAGTGGACGTCATTTGGCTGAAACGATGACGACGACGAAAGGAATAGGGAAGCACAAAAGACCCCACTGGGTCGACGTGCACTGCGCCCATGCGCGGCCCTATAAGATGAGATAACATAAGATACTGATCCTAACAGTGCTTCACGAGCTCTTTCAAACGGTACCAATAATAGGTTACAGAATAAACTGGATCATTCCAAAAATTTTATGTTTTAGACAGGCGTTTGCCAGTGAATTAACCCTAGAGTTTTTTAAAAACTTAATTTACCAATATTTTCAACTCTAAAATTCTCGCTAATCGTAATAACCGAATATACAGCAGGGATGTTAAGGATATGAAGTTTCGGTTTTGTTTACGGTTACGGATATGAAATCATTTCGAAATATCCGAAAGTTTCGGATAATTGCGGTTACGGGTATTAGAATTTTCAAAATGTAAAATTAATATAACAAAATGCAGCGCGACCCATATAGCCACTTAATGTACCTACTATGACGGACGATACCTATGATAAAGGTATAACAGGCGAAGATATTAGATGGTGCCAGGCAATGCCAGACAAGTAAAAAATTATATTAAAAAATAATATTTTTTATTATTTTTATTCCGCCTTTATCCGAAACTTTTGAATCGGTTTCGGTTACGGATATTTTTTTATTCCGGATATCCGATAGTTTCGGTTACGGTTACGGATATCCATAACATCCCTGACAGGATAATACAAATAATGGCGGGTCTCAATTCAACCGCCCCACAAAAACGGACTCATACAAACCTTACTAAAACATACCCTCCTTTTTAGTTGAGTAAATAACCATTAACCAAACGGGTCTATAGGAGTTCTCACGCAACTATTCTGTCCCTTATGTCTAAGAACATAAAGGTGAGGTTAATCTATAATGCCAGAGGCAAAAGTTCCTCAAATCGAGGTGTTATCTACAGAGTGACAGGGACATGAGAGGAACAAATTGGCTCTCACACGGGAATCTGCCACGTTCGATATTTTTTTGTCGGTTACCATTGATATACGTTTTTCCTTGTTCTTTAGTGTCAATTCTACGATCTGTCACAAACTTCTGACATGAAACGTTTCGCCAAATTGAACCATTGACCTCCAAAAAATATTTTGTTCAAATATTAAGGTATTTCCTCTAAGCATAAGTTTGGCACATAGACATTTTCGGAAAACTCAATTATTTATGATTTCAGTATGGAAATATGTCAAAACCGGATACAGTTTATTCTTCAATGCACCTACCATGAGTTTACGTTAGGTGTGCTCGCTAGCAAGTACGTTAAAAAATCTCTATGAAGATTTTGTTTCTTGAAAGTAGCCGCTAGGGGCGCTGCACAATATGTCATACAATTAATGTCATTTTTTTACGTAGTCGCTAGCGAGCACACCTAACGTAAACTCATGGTAAGCACACAGATCCTTTAAAAATATCTGACGGTTGAAAAAAAAATAGAATTTTTATTAATTTTAATCATTTTGTCCGATATTATGGCTGCTATTTTTCAAAAAGCAGTACGAAAATCAATTGCACTGCGCTGAGATGAAGAGGCTGGACCATGTAAGAAACACACACATAAGAGGCACCTTCAAAGTGAGACCTATCCCAGCTAAATTGCAGGAGAGTCGTCTGTAGTGGTACCTACGGACACGTCATGAGGCGACCACCCGACCATATTATGACCAGGAAAGTGCTAGACATCCAAACTAAGCGCCGCGGACGAGGAAGACCCCGAATCATATGGATGTCCGTAATCAATACCGACCTTAAAGAAGCCCAAGTTAACAGTAAAACAGCCCAGGACCGAGCCGCATGATGTGGAGGGTCGACCCCAAATAAAATGGGAATGGGCCAGGCAAAGTAGTAGTATTATGACCGCTATTTTTGCAGTTCTAACAAGCAACCAATGGGGATACAAATAATTACTTAAGCTTGTACAAAGTTAGAATAAGCTTCTCATAATTTACGAGTAATATAACTAGATGTTTTTGTATGAAGCATTCACAAAAGAGATAAGCACTCCCCTAAGCTCATACTTTGATATTTTAAGCTTTCGTATCATACAATATTATCAAAAAGCTCCTTCTAAACAAAATTAAGTGGTATAAGAGAAATATAAATGTAATCCCAAACGTTATATTGCAGCTTACGAAACCTTCAAATGAGACCCAATTAATAATAAGGCACTTCACATTTTAATTTTGATCTTCTACATTAAATTTTCCGTTAACGAGATTTTGAAGACTCTATCTTTATGATTATTTTCCACTGAGTTGCGATGCCGTGCGATATACGAGTACGTATTATAACCATCATCATCACAAAATCAGCCATAAGTATTATTTCACTAATTTAATAATTTTTAATAATTTAATAAATTACCACAAACTGTTGTAGAACTACCCATTCATAAATTCAAAGCACATATTAAAAGTACCTTAATGAAAAAGGGCTACTATAAAGTCGATGATTATTTAAAAGATAAAAATGTTTGGGATACGTTACTGCCTAGCTCGCATAAATATTTATAACTTTGTACATTTTAAAGCATGTAAACCTTTGAAAAAGAGGCTGACAATAGTGACTGAGTTTCTTGCGCTGCTTCTTCTCAGCACTGGCCCATTTATTGTCCTGAAGCAGTGGTAGGGTTAATACTGGGACGTGTAAAAGTGCTTTTTTAAGCCTATTTACAGAAATAAATGAGTTTTAATGAGTTTTAATGAGAGTTTTTTTAATGTACTCGTATGTTACACTCCCTCAAGGAGCGCTACAAAAAACGATCTTCCGTTTCCATCTTTTTGAAGTTGTCAATCCATGGAGCAGAAAAATGTCTTACACATACCTCCTTATTAATAAAAAGTTACACCTAGGATTGCTTCCTGGATTAAAATGTAATTTCCGTACTAAATGACAATTTAAGCCAGAGTTCAATAAGGGTGTAACTTTTATGAATAAGTGGGTAAGTTTGTTGAGAGGCTTACTTCTAGGGCATTATTTTACTAACAACCTACTATCACATAAGCATGCTACATTTTCTCCTCGATTTTATGAGTTAAACTAGCCAAAATGCTCTACTTTCTTATTAATTTCATTGCTCATATCACACTCTTGTCTCCTTTCGTCACCTCTACGTTCTGCATGTCTACGATGCGCGCCGTGATATACTTTATCGACGTCAAACTTTATGGGCAAAATCGATAAAATGGCGTGATAACCGCTTATCGCGGCGCGCATCCTGGGCCTAGGCTGGTTTAGAGTCACGCTGATGCACGCTGACCGTCAGCGCTGACAGCCGAAATGTATGAAGCGTCGGCGCCGAGCGATCAGCGTCACTCAGGAACGTTCCCTATTGATCTGTCAGCGCCGACGATCAGCGAGCGGTCAGCGCGATTCTAAAAACCCGCCCTGATGTGAAGCAGATCCAGGTAATCCTATTGAGATAAGAAAATGCTTTTCTACGCGTTACATCGCTTCTTACCAACTGGAAAGCTAACTTAAAAACAGATCAAAGTAATAACTCCCCGTTATAAAAATACTCCAACTAATTTCGTTCCTCGTTGACTCATTAATCATTTGCGATATTAAAAATAACGTCAAACCCCCTCTTATTCCCCCTTTTCATTAAATTATATTATGTGACATCTGTGCTTTTTTAAAGAGGCTGCATACCGAATGCAAGGCTCTTGAGATAAGTTCTTGAGTGGAAAGTTTAGTTTTAAGTTTGATTTGTACTCGTATGATGATAAAGTTTCGTGAAATTAATGTTGCGGAAATAGTTGAAATGTTGTTTCAGTATCATTTCTAAAAACTCTTAAACATAAAACAAACAAACAAAAAAGTATGTTAAGGAAGATTAAATGATTTAGTTACAAAATTAAATGCTTTGAACAATGTAGGTACCCTCAATTTAATAGATTTTAGGAAAAGTATTTTTTTATGGAATTGACATGGTTTGGTTAATATAATAAATTAATTAACATTAATGTGTATTTTTAACGTATGTTACATATAAGGCTTTCAACGTCAAATTTCCTTTGATAATGGGGACTTATATTTTGTATTAAGTACTCGTAGATAGATATTCTTATTGCGGAGGTTAGTTATAAAATTTTAATTCGTGCTAAACGCGCTTTAAACTCATAATTCTTTAGCATTCTCGTTCACTATAAAGCAACTGAACTAAAATAAAGTCTAGAAAAGGATACAGCCGCCATCTTTGTGTTATTTACAAAGATACTCCTTGAACGAGCTCCCTTTGACAATTCCAAAAAAATCTTGCCTGCATTCTGCTTCCTGGAGTATGCTCCATTGAAGTTCTTTTTATATGACACGAAATATTACTATTTGAAGTAAAAATCTTGGATGCAGGATACAGTAAGATATTATACGTAAATATTTTAATACCATCCGAGGTTTGATACGCATTACCAGCGTGGGGATTGTCATATGCCTCTACTGAACTGGAAAGAGTGGTACTCCTGTGGACACAAAATGACCTAGTGATGATTAGTTTAAAAATCTGAGTTTTTAAGTACAGTACAACCATCATAACAATATCATCATTATCATTTCAGCCATAGGAGGTCCACTGCTGAACATAGGCCTCCCCCAATGATTTTCATAATGACCGGATGGTAGAGCCTGCATCCAACGCCTTACTGCTTTATCACCTTCATTGGGTCTCTGTCCATCTTGTGGATGGACGTCCTCCGTTGCACTTTCTAATACGCGGCCTCTGCTCCCCCATGCCATCAGTTCTGCGTACTATGTGCCCTGCCTATTGCCACTTAAGCTTGCTGATGTCGCAGCGGACTATGTCGACGACTTTATCAGAACAATATGAGGCTTAAACTTTTTATTCTTACAAAATGGCACTTTATGGCAACTATTGCAAAGTATTTTTCAACTTAATATGTTGTCGTCTACGTTTTTGTAAGAAAAAAAAACTACGATGAAATAGTAAAGTCCTCAGCACTAAACATACAAAGGAATCAATTCAATCTGTGAGGTTCGAACGTCCATATCTACACTAGCGATTTTTATCGATACGGTCTAGTGATAGCGTAGTGTAGTCCGGGCGACAGAGACAAAAAGTAATCCGATTTAAAACATATAGGTATTTTTTATTCATGGTAGCTTTTTTACCCACGACCTCACCCTCGCGATTTGATCTATCACAAAAGAAGAAAGTAATTGAAAGACTTTCGAAAACTCCCTAACCACAATACTAAGATAAAAACTATCCTGTATTTTTTTAATGCCATAAGCCATTTCTATGACAAATATAGATAATGGTTTAGTGGTCAAGCGTGAAAAGGTCTTTTACCTTTAATGCTATTCATCTATTTTAAGTTAGGTACTCTGTATGTCGAACAGATAGAGTTACTTTCACACCTTAACATGGCATGCCACTGCTCAATTGATAACGAAAATCCGCCCAAACATTGGCAAGCCACAAAAACACACAACTTAGCAAAAGAAAGAAAAAAAACATCTGACAGCCCACCGCCTCCCGGCCTACAATGACTCGATACTACTCGATACCGACGTTTCCCGCTAAGTCATCGATGTAGCTAAGTAATTGCAAAATACCTGGCCGATGTGAGGGCACGAAAAAGGTGAGCAATATTGAACGAATAGTTTTATTTTCCATGAACGGAGATGGGACCGGTGTTTTTTAGTTCACCAGGGCGGTATTGAGTTAAAAAACCTTTGTGAATGAACGTTGGGTTGGGAAAAGTGGACTGTGGATGACGGGCGTTTAATTGCATGAAGACTTTGAAGACCAAAGGTGTATGTATAGCCTGANCACTGTATATGTATTTAGATGAGAAAGTAACTCTGTCTGTCTGTCTGTGTCGCTTTTACGCCTAAAACACTGAACCGATTTTGATCAAATTTGACATAGTTAGAGTCCCGGAAAAGGACATGGGATAGTTTTATCTCGGCTTTCAAAACAGAGACGCGCGCGATAAAGTTCTTCTGTCACAGACAAAATTCCACGCGAGCGAAGCCGCGGGCGGAAAGCTAGTGCTTAATAATAAGCAACTTTACACAATTTTCTTTATTTTCAGGAACATTCTTGTGCGTGGTAGTTACAGCCATTACCTTGGTGCTCTTACTTTTGAAGGACATGTTCTGGTCGGTCGTCGAATTGAAAGATAGCGAAGGGAGAAGCAGAATGTTCTTATTTTACTTACTTATGTTCGTAGGAATACCGGGTGGGTATTTTACTGTACTGGATTCCGCAACCGTTCTCCTACGACCGATTCGTCAATGGACTTTTCGCCGACAGGACGATTCATTTATTTCCATTTCCCCAGCAGAATCTTTCAACTACGGGCCTTTTGCCGACATAACTTTTCATCTACCTCACTTTCGACGTCAGGCCTTTCCAGCTACAGAATGTTTCACCGACACGACGATAAACCTTCAACTAAGGTACAAAACTTTCCATCTCCGGATTTTGCCATCAATCTTCCGACAAGCGTCATCAATAAGAGATCAGAGGGCTTAGTGTGAGTTTACAAAAAAATATATGAAAATTTTAGTTCTTGAAAATTTCCGCTAGGGGCGCTGTACAATCCGACATACATTTAATGTATTTTTTTTATGTAAACTCACACTCAGCCCTCCGCTGACTACTTACTATGTACCAGGGATGTTGCGGATGCTGATTTTTTAACATCCGCGGATGCGGATGTTTAAAATCTTATACAGTGTGAGTCACTATAAAGTGTACATATGAATATAAGTGAAACTAGACCTATTTTTATCGACAAAAAAGAGGTCAAAAAATTTTTGATACTTTTTTTAATTTTTTTATATAAGGTGTTATTTTACTGATCATACTTTACCAACACATCTAATAAAATCATACAAATAAGACCCAAGTGTTTTTTCAAAAAAATTCAGGCTAGTTTTCGAGTAAAACGACAAAGAATGTTTCGAAAAAAATAAAAAATAAATCATCCTTTGAGCGCGGTGAGTACTCGTTTACGCACTATCGTAGTAGCCGGCCGAGGGCAACGACCGCTGCCACGTGCCGCGCCGCGTGAGTCGGCCATATTGATATCGCTGCCAGTCGCTCCGCGCCCACAGCCCGCGCCGAGCCGCCGATCGGCATGCGGGAGCGCAACAACTTACAACATAAAGAATCGTCCCTGTCCGTCCAATGTCCTCTAACGTATTTAATTGCAGTGTATGTGCGAGTTATTACAATGCCGCGCTTAATAAATAACAAAACGCAGGTGAAATTATGTTTCGGGCACACTGACTGGCCGACGAGAAACATTGACGAGTCGAAAACCTTCACACCTTGCCGTATCCTGACTTGACGAGATCCCGTGCGCTTCGAGGACGAAGTTCTGGATTTCAATTTCAATTACCGGCACAGTGCTGGCGGTACCCAGATGCCACGACCGCGACCGTGTTCTATCGATGGATATTGCGGAAGTCTACCTAGGTACATACCTACAGTGTGATTTGGACAGATGAGTGCTTGTTTACGCGAAAGGGACTTTTTCTGTAAAAAAGTTAGTGCGCGAATTGTGAATACAACATCCGACGTGGTGTCTAGTGAACAGCAAGCAAGTGTGCAGCCCGGAAGCATTACCTCAATTCGATCGTGGCTAGATTAGACAGTGCAAGACAGTGTTTACGTGAACAAAGTACAACAAAGGCTTGACGTTCAAAATGACTGTATTGTGATTAGTGTAATAATAACCTAGGAACTTTAATTAAATAACAACATTCAAAATCGGTAAATGTGTGAATAAGTAAAATCAATGAATCTAAAGTGTGATGGCAAATCATAATTTAGGAATTAAAACCAGGAAAATTGATCAGTGAGTTTTATTTACAACACCTATTCATATTCAATATTAGGGTGCATTTCCACTGAAGCAAAGCGAAGTAGTAATAGGTATGTACCTATCAATTTTTTATTACGTCTCTAAATAAATTGCGTAGACATTACGAAAACGTAGATATTGAATTCCAGTTTCTATCCTTTTTTAAATTTCTAGTTTAACGCGGATGATTCGCCTCGGTTCGTTGGCAGGAGGCCTCACCTGACTCTGGACCATTGCCGACGTCCATGTAATTCCAGACTACTACCTCCATGCCTTATTTTTTGGGTTCTGGGCCACTAAACATGGTGGTATTTAAGGGGACTTTAGTATTAGCATTCCATCTAATTTCATAAGCTTAGTTGTGATTTCATCATCTCCTGGTACATACCTTGTTGTTTTCAACAGGGCATTCTAATCTCGCTCAAGCTAAAGTCTAAGATATCTTCGCTAAAGTGTCGGGATAATCTTGATTTTCAGCCTAATTACTAGTTCTTAATCTCTTCTAGCAGCTTAGGCATTTACGAAAACAGTTCTGCTATCCTCGTTATTCAACGCGTAGTATAACTTGATCCTCGCAAATACATACTTTTGATTTATTACACATAGTCGCCTCTATTATACACTTTGTATTAGAGTGAGGACTTGGATAGCTATTTAAACATCGATACTAAGCAGAATCTTAAAAACAGATAAAAACAGTCCTGAAACAGCTAAAATATCCGTAGCCTCGTAGGTTGCAATCTATTCTGCCACTCGAGCTGAAAATTCGTGGGGTTTTTGAGCTAGATTGGCACTGGTCGTGGCCTAGACTTCATCAGTCGACATCTTTCGAGCTTCTTTCATTTTTCTATGTGCGAAACTTGGCTAGCCTGGACCAACATTTTTACTTATGGAAGATAAACCTAACACCAACCTGGGGCAGTTGGTCGCCCTCCCGGGAATAGAGTTGGTTTCTGGGTTTGAGGGTCATGCATGGTGTCTTTATGATGAGTTTAGAACAACGGGGCTGCCGACGACTAGAGTCAGCAAGTTTCGGATTTGTTCTCTATTGAGGGTTTTTGCTGTTATTACCATGCTTTGCAGGCTGGTTGGTAGTTGCAGTATGGTAGTATAATACCTGGAAAGATGCTGCAGCCTATCCTCCAGTATTTTGATTCCTTAGTCGTCTCTTACGACACACATGGCTTTTCTAGGGTCACATCATGGGCCTGAATATTGTTACCAATTTATAAACATCATTACTGGATAATAATACTTAATTGATTACAAATAAATTAGTAATTTGAGACAATCGTCCATAATATTCCTAATTTCGCTGTATAAATAAATTTCGGGGGATTGGTTCTTAATCCCGGTGGCTCAAATACAATTTCGGTGGCTCTTGATAATTTCAAATTAACATAACTCAAAAAGTATTAAGAATATTTTGATCTCTACCTTAACATTGAATAATACAAGTAATTTACTACTTATTCTGCCACAAAAAAGTTTTGGAAAGTGGAAATGAAAATTCGCCACCGGAATTAGGCAAAAAACGAGTTTGTTGATATTCACCCATCTGATGCTTTTTTAGGGTCACAACACAGGCCTGAATATTGTTTTTAATTATAAACATCTTTACTGGATAATAATACTTAATTGATTACAAATAAATAAGTAATTTGAGACAATCATCCATAATATTCCGAATTCCGCTGTATAAATAAATTTCGGTGGATTGGTTCTTAATTCCGGTGGCTCTTGATAATTTCAAATGAACATATCTCGAGAAGTTTTAATAATATTTTGATCTCTACCATATCATTGAATAATACAAGTTATTTACTATTATTTCTGCCACAAAAAAGTTTTAGAAAGACAGAGTGGAAATTAAAATTCGCCACCGGAATTAGGCAAAAAACGAGTTTGTTGATATTCACCTAGGAGTTACTTTTCAAAACACCATGTCCTAAAAGTTTAAACTTACCTACCTATACCATACTGGTGCAGTGAGAATTTTGAAGTTTTATTTAAGGCCGGGTAGCAGAGAAAATGCCGAAAATGAGGTTTTCATTTTTCATTTTTGAGGTACTAAACAGTAAAATTAAAGGCTAAGATTTTTTTTGGGCATAGTTGAGGATATTTTCTAGGGCTATTAACGGATGGAAACACGATTTGATGAAGTTGACTCGATAGAATAAATTCCCAAAGTTACCTCTATTCGTTTTCTCTTTATGGTTTTATTTTTAAAATAAGCGATTTGAGATTCTAAATCTTTTACTAAACTAGAGTTCAGAAATAACTTAAGGGCTTTTAACGGATGAAATTTTTATATTGCGTCTTATTTAGTTACTATGTTAAAAAATGTGGAAAAAATCGTCCATGACGGCTTGGACAATCTCAATCAGTCGCGCGGTGGCGCTTACGGAGGACGGACGCGTCTCAGTTTTTTGGCCGTGACAGTTCGCGATTTGTCAATATTTTTGACAATGATGACTTTGATGAGTCACAGTATAATAATATCAGTGTTACTGGAGAAAGCTTAAATTTTTGATAATTAAAAATTATCAATTTTGTCTACCTATTGAAATTTAAATCGTTCGCATCCTTTTAAACGAAGACTCTACTCATGATACATAGTACATTCCTCAAATATGAGACAAAACCAATGAGTTAAAATTACATTTTAATAGTACCTACATACAATCGTCTTACACTCTTTAGAAGAGCACACTGACACAAATAAATAATAAAAAATACTGTCTAAGGTCTGTAGCTAAAGGTCTAAGC
>NW_021132158.1:0-432 GCF_004193835.3 Ostrinia furnacalis | reverse complement strand
AATTATAAACATCTTTACTGGATAATAATACTTAATTGATTACAAATAAATAAGTAATTTGAGACAATCATCCATAATATTCCGAATTCCGCTGTATAAATAAATTTCGGTGGATTGGTTCTTAATTCCGGTGGCTCTTGATAATTTCAAATGAACATATCTCGAGAAGTTTTAATAATATTTTGATCTCTACCATATCATTGAATAATACAAGTTATTTACTATTATTTCTGCCACAAAAAAGTTTTAGAAAGACAGAGTGGAAATTAAAATTCGCCACCGGAATTAGGCAAAAAACGAGTTTGTTGATATTCACCTAGGAGTTACTTTTCAAAACACCATGTCCTAAAAGTTTAAACTTACCTACCTATACCATACTGGTGCAGTGAGAATTTTGAAGTTTTATTTAAGGCCGGGTAGCAGAGAAAATGC